>NC_073746.1:306546664-306739582 GCF_029784135.1 Toxorhynchites rutilus septentrionalis | reverse complement strand
TGGAATTGACCCATCTGGTCATGGGAACCATTTGAAATTTCAAGAAATTTACGATAATGGACAAGTCCTAAGGCTAATATTTTTTGGAGGCGATAGAATGTCGATTTTATCATTTGAATTAGAAGCATACCATCCTACGAGAATATTCTGAGATGGTGGAGTGTTGGAATTGACCCATCTGGTCATGGGAACCATTTGAAATTTCAAGAAATTTACGATAATGGACAAGTCCTAAGGTTAATATTTTTTGGAGGCGATAGAATGTCGATTTTATCATTTGAATTAGAAGCATACCATCCTACGAGAATATTCTGAGATGGTGGAGTGTTGGAATTGATCCATCTGGTCATGGGAACCATTTTAAATTTCAAGAAATTTACGACAATGGACAAGTCCTAAGGCTAATATTTTTTGGAGGCGATAGAATGTCGATTTTATCATTTGAATTAGAAGCATACCATCCTACGAGAATATTCTGAGATGGTGGAGTGTTGGAATTGACCCATCTGGTCATGGGAACCATTTTAAATTTCAAGAAATTTACGACAATGGACAAGTCCTAAGGCTAATATTTTTTGGAGGCGATAGAATGTCGATTTTATCATTTGAATTAGAAGCATACCATCCTACGAGAATATTCTGAGATGGTGGAGTGTTGGAATTGACCCATCTGGTCATGGGAACCATTTTAAATTTCAAGAAATTTACGATAATGGACAAGTCCTAAGGCTAATATTTTTCGGAGGCGATAGAATGTCAATTTTATCATTTGAATTAGAAGCATACTATCCTCTGAGAATATTCTGAGATGGTGGAATGTTGGAATTGACCCATCTGGTCATGGGAACCATTTTAAATTTCAAGAAATTTACGATAATGGACAAGTCCTAAGGCTAATATTTTTTGGAAGCGATAGAATGTCGATTTTATCATTTGAATTAGAAGCATACCATCCTACGAGAATATTCTGAGATGGTGGAGTGTTGGAATTGACCCATCTGGTCATGGGAATAATTTGAAATTTCAAGAAATTCACGAAAATGGACAAGTCCTAAGGCTAATATTTTTTGGAGGCGATAGAATGTCGATTTTATCATTTGAATTAGAAGCATACCATCCTACGAGAATATTCTGAGATGGTGGAGTGTTGGAATTGACCCATCTGGTCATGGGAACCATTTGAAATTTCAAGAAATTTACGATAATGGACAAGTCCTAAAGCTAATATTTTTTGGAGGCGATAGAATGTCGATTTTATCATTTGAATTAGAAGCATACCATCCTACGAGAATATTCTGAGATGGTGGAGTGTTGGAATTGACCCATCTGGTCATGGGAACCATTTTAAATTTCAAGAAATTTACGATAATGGACAAGTCCTAAGGCTAATATTTTTCGGAGGCGATAGAATGTCAATTTTATCATTTGAATTAGAAGCATACTATCCTCCGAGAATATTTTGAGATGGTGGAGTGTTGGAATTGACCCATCTGGTCATGGGAACCATTTGAAATTTCAAGAAATTTACGATAATGGACAAGTCCTAAGGCTAATATTTTTTGGAGGCGATAGAATGTCGATTTTATCATTTGAATTAGAAGCATACCATCCTACGAGAATATTCTGAGATGGTGGAGTGTTGGAATTGACCCATCTGGTCATGGGAACCATTTTAAATTTCAAGAAATTTACGACAATGAACAAGTCCTAAGGCTAATATTTTTTGGAGGCGATAGAATTTCGATTTTATCATTTGAATTAGAAGCATACCATCCTACGAGAATATTCTGAGATGGTGGAGTGATGGAATTGACCCATCTGGTCATGGGAACCATTTTAAATTTCAAGAAATTTACGATAATGGACAAGTCCTAAGGCTAATATTTTTCGGAGGCGATAGAATGTCAATTTTATCATTTGAATTAGAAGCATACTATCCTCCGAGAATATTCTGAGATGGTGGAATGTTGGAATTGACCCATCTGGTCATGGGAACCATTTTAAATTTCAAGAAATTTACGATAATGGACAAGTCCTAAGGCTAATATTTTTCGGAGGCGATAGAATGTCAATTTTATCATTTGAATTAGAAGCATACCATCCTATGAGAATATTTTGAGATGGTGGAGTGTTGGAATTGACTCATCTGGTCATGGGAACCATTTGAAATTTCAAGAAATTCACAAAAATGGACAAGTCCTAAGGCTGATATTTTTTGGAGGCGATGGAATGACATTTTTTTCATTTTAATTAGACACACGAGTCTTTCCATTAGTCATCAAACCGGCATCTACTGCTAAAATAATCGTTTTTGAATTTGAATGGCGGCTTCAAAAATTGATCGTTCATAACAAGAAAGTCAGCTTAAGTCGACCAATTAATTTGCTTCGATGGCTAATGAATCGCGGCTTAAATGTAAATCAGCTTACATCTCTGGACCAAATATTACATCGGTCAATGAAAAAATATTCAAAAAGAAAATAATTTTTTGGGTCGAATAAACTAAGTTTCTCTAAAATTTAGCCGATCAATATTATAGTCCAGTTCTAGATTTTCTTAGTCGAGCCGGATAGGCGCCGATTCCAAAACGTGATTAACCCATTCCAAAATATTGTTTCATGTTTTATTGTAAAATCTCATCATATTCTCACAAAAAAGTGCTTAAAAAATTAAGAATATTTGAGAAAATATATGAGGAAACGAATTTTTGATCGGTTGAGCAACCTACAACATGGGATAGTCTAGTATTTTCGGAAATGCTAGTCGATATTAATTTTCAGTTCGCGAAATCGATGCATCGAGAACACTTCTTAACCATGACTCGAGACTCCCGGCTTAAATTTACGAAAAAAAAGTTGAAATCGACTATTATCGAGTGATATTAATCATTCGACTTTGTTCCGATTTTCTGAATAAGAAACCTCCTCAGATCAGTCTCGTTCAGACGACTTGAAGCTGAAGTATTTTTATTATAAGTAAACGTATGCTTTCAAGTGATATAAATCTTACAATAGGGTTTTCTTTGCGACTCCTTGGTAGTCAGAGGTAATACCTAACCCACTGAGTAATGGAATTCAAGTTCTCCTCTCAGATTGAGCCTAGAGAAAAATATCTTGTTCTGCAAATTGTTATTAATTTAAATCTTATTTCGCCATACTTTTTCCCGTGAGTATTCACTTTAAATGAATAGAATACGTCCTACAATCAGTAGATCAATTAGGCGTAATTATATAAAAAAAAACTGTATTGATTTTTTCCTGGATCTAACCGCGTTGTCATCACTTCTGGTAATGATCGATTGTTCATTTTCATTCCTTTTTCTCCACTTCTGTCATACATATACATCTACTACTGAATCCACTGAACGCGAATTTAGCCTTCGTAACTTCCGTGAGCAACCACTTGCAACTTATTTAACACTAGATTTACCAGACCAGTCATTTTGACTGGTCGTGCAATTTCAATTTAAAATTCCTACGACATATTACATTTGCTTTCCGAAATGATGTTATGACTTTTGTAGCTATAAGTAGAAAAAACATTTTATAAACTTAATGTTACTTAATATTTATTACTAACAAATATATTTTTTTGTTATTGACATTTAAACCAGTACCAGTCAAACTGACTGGTGCATGTTTCTATGAAGAAATGTATGAGAGCGTTTTAATTTCAACATATTTTGACAGCAATTGTCAGCCCCTGAAAATGTTCTGCATATTTAGAAAATGCAACCAGCATACCTCTGGAATGTTCAGATGTGGAAAGTGAATTATACGACAGCGGCGATGATTTGTTAGATAGAAAAATTGATTCTCAAGGAAGTGATGATAACAGTGCTATTATCGAGAGTAGTGATGAGGAAATTCCTGATGATGACAATATAGATGAGCCAAGCGACAGTGGTTGCGTAAAAATTCCAATCAAGCGTACCAAATCAGCAAACTGAAATTGCTTTAGACGGAACTATTTGAACGAGAATTGAAGAAGGAGGTGTTGCTGGTAGATTACTAGTTCATAGTAATTTCAAAGATGTACACGGTCCAACAGCACATGCTGAAAGAAATATTATGAACGGGAATCTAAGTAGTGCGTTCCAATTACTGATTGATAACCATATTTTGGAACATATACGAATTTGTACAGAGTTAGAAGCCTCTCGAGTTTTGGAAAAAAGTGGACAATTACACAAGAAAAATTGAAGGCATCTCTTGCAATATTGTGCGCGCGTGGGGCGTACGAAGGAAATAGCTTCAAACAGGGGATGAACTTATATTACCGGGGATAAGCAACTTTTTCCATCGGAGGCCAGATGCAGATTTACTCAGTATTTTCCAAACAAACCCCATAAATTTAGCATAAAATTCTAATTGGCGTCTGATGTAGAGACGAAATATGTGATAAATGGCTTTCCTTATTTAGGAAAAAGCGAGACTCGAAATGCATCAATCCCCCTATGCAAATTTGTCGTAATGAAATTTCTTGAACCGTATACCATGAAGGAGCGTAAAACTGATATTTTTTACAAGTATTCCTTTGGCGTTAAAATTAAGATCTCAAAATACTTCGTTGCTTGGAACGATACGCGCTTCTATTGGCAACCAGACATATTTTGGCGTCGATGTCACTGATCGAATGGAAATCAGGTTCCAGAAGGTGACCACTTCAACTGTTTTTCAATAATTTAGTTTCAGCCGGAAGAAATAGCTGGATATTGAACAAAACATAACAGGAGAAAATATCTCACGAGAAGACTTTCTGTTTCAATTAGCAAAAGAACTTGCTTCAGAATATCAGACTTCAAGGCAAATACCACACGAAGCTGATATACCAACTACAAATGGCACTGTTTCTGTACGCAAATGGTGTCAAATAGAATATTTTAATAACAATAAGACTACAAATATTTGCAATAAATGCAAAAAAAGTCTATGTAGAAAGTGTATACACTGCAAAATCTATTGTGAGCAACAAACTGTAAACAATTAAGTGTTTTGTTATTTGACAATGTCTATTAGTCCATTTATCTATCACAATTAATATTGTTCAACTTATTTTCGCCATTTGATAAGTAATAGTACAGACTGGAACCACAATATTCATTTTTTCTTATACACCAGTCATTTTGACTGGTGCTGGTAGAAATAGGTATATATAAATAGCTGGTAAATCTAGTGTTAACACGGGGTCGTTTCCATACTAGGCGGTACAGGATAGTCCCGATCTTCTGAACAGACTTGAATGAACTAAAAACATCCGTAGCCGATCGAGTCAACTAGAAAAATAAGCTAGCGGCGGTCGCCGTTGGCCCCATTTTTCTTGTTGAAAAAAACCGGCGTCGACATTTTCAAATATGGCGTCGACCGCCGAAATTTTTGACGACAGAAGTGTCTGTCTCCTGGTCTGCTATACATTTTCTGTAGGCGTTAAGATCAACACTGAAAAATATTTCGACATAAAAAAGCGCAAAATAAAAAAATACTAAGTCAGCGCTATTATCTTAAGTCACCAAAGTGAAGTTGTGTACTCTAGCTTCTTCTTCTTCTTGGATGGCACTACCGTTCCAGTGAAACTTTTGCCTTCTCAACGCAGCATTACTTGCGTCATTTTTATTAGTAGTGCTTGGTTGAGATTTCTATGCCGAATAACACGCCTTGAATGTACTCTGGAGGGGCAAGCTCTAGAATACGCGTGACCACAGTGCAAGCCGGAAGAATTTTCTTTCACGAAAAATCCCCCGACCAGAACGGGAATCGAACCCGAACCCCCGGCATGATAGTGTGGGACGCTAACCACTCGGCCACGGGAGCACGTACTCTAGCGCCGAATCGTAATGAAAATATTCGGTGGCGGAGTTGCGCCGTGGCGAATTTTCGTTCGGCAATGAAACGATTGCGATGAGTTGTGATGATATTGAAAGTGGAATACAGCTGGAATCCGACGAATGCATGGAAATTGAGGTAGGTTCAGTTTGTATTAATCTATGACTTCAGTAAAAATTTTATTACGACAAAATTAATTCATAATAAAAATTGCGCTTTTTTCTGTGTGGCATTCATACCCCTGAGTTCACTTTTTAAAAACATGAATAGAAACTATTGCTACATGTTCTTTAAATGTATTATTAAAAGAGCTTCTGAATGTTTCCACCAGAACCCAATGATAAATGGGTCTGAAAAGTTGAACGAATTGGTATGAAAATATGGAGAAATTTGCGTTAGTGATACTAAAGCCTATGATCATAACGCGAAATCCAACAGTCACATAATTTCCGTTGTTTCCTATTATAAGAAGAGATGTCGACCAGGAATATCATTTCATAATCAAAAGGGATGAAACACGGTACGTGGAATGGATTCAACGGATAAAAATTGAAAATCATCCGGCTAAGCAGTTTAAATTTCAGCATGTCGATATTCTACTAAGTAATTATCATCAATTTTCACGTATTATTTTTTTCAGAAACAAAACGTTTAACTAAACTATTAATTTGTATGGCTCGAACCTTGGCGATGGTAATTGAGGACAGGTTAAAAACTCTCAAGCCATTATTGTTCACCTGTTCAACACAAACGAGCAGCAATTCATTTAATCCTCGACGACCAAACGATTTTCTCCGGCAGCGAAATTGAAAATATCGACAGATCAAGAAATCATGTCTATATATTTTTTATCTGCTTCTATAGAAATTTCCCACCCTAATTAAAATAAACATTAGAGAAAATCAATTTGAGTATTTTATGCGTCTGAATAAACCACAAAAACGTAAACATCGATTAAATTTTCTTCTACGCTTCATCTGATTCGCTACTCAAAAGTGTCGTTTGACTGACCGATGAAAAAACACTTTCGTACGAAAACGAGGATAGGGCAATTCGTTCGAACGAACGATGTTCGAATGTTCGAACGGATAGATTTCTTTCGTACGAAACCAAGGATACGAATGAGGCATTCTTTCGAACGTTTTGTGTTCGTTCGAAAACAAGAATAAGGGTGTTTATTTTTTTGGTTCGTTAAGTTAGTGTATAGAATAATATTAGGTGATTAATAGCAGTAATAGACGATAATATCTACTGTTTGCGCCACGCGGAGCGAGCGCATACGTGTTGCGACATGACCTGTCATTCCATTGCATCACCCAGAGACGTGCGAAAGTGAGATGAAAGCAGTATCAACACAACAAACGAATATCACCCGAGCTATCCGAGCGAAGCCGACAGGACAAATACCCCACCAGAGCAGAACATGATCCATTCCACGACGATCCATTTCGTTTGGAACACTAATTTTCCGTACACCAGCCGAAACAATTTCTATCCTTTTCATTCAATCGCATCACCGAGAGACGTGCGAAAGTGAGATGAAAGCAGTATCAACACAACAAACTAATATCACCCGAGCTAACCGAGCGAAGCCGACAGGACAAACACCCCACCAATTTCAGGGAGTATAAAAGTAGCAGAGCAGCATATGATCCATCTTTATAAGTTTTTATTCACCACGTGTATTTAGAAACCATTAGAGAAAGTTATAGTGAAAATTTGGACTTTGAAAACTAGTGTCGTTTTTTCCTACAGTAAATTTAGTCAGACCCTTTCCAACCGGAGTACTATAAGGATTGAGAAATGTGTACTGTGAAGATGGCATCCTCTTATAAAATTAATTTAGAGATGTGTTTAGAAGCGGTTAACAGTTTAATTTCAACCAAGTGCCTAGAATATGATTTCAAGTTAAATTTTAAGAACATGCAAGTAATTTTGGAGCGTATGGGATTAGATAAAACGAACTATCCTAGTATGAAGGTAATCAAAAGCCTTCTAATGAAACATCGAAAATCCGTAAAACGGTTTGCTCCTGAGATTACTTTGCAGAATTGTTGGGATGCAGCGAATGATTTGATCGCTAGAGAAGAGTTGGATGAGCTATTCGAATTGAATTCTAAGAATCTGAAAGAAATTCTTGTAGAAATGGGATTAAACGAAAAATGCGCACCTAACTTAAAAAAAGTTAGGAATAACTTCGCTTGTAATCCAACATATAAGAAGTATCGTGCAGAACGAAAGGTGAGAACCCTTATAATTGTTATAAGCTTCCTGAAATTAATAAAACTATTTTGAAATTTTCAATGTGAAATCATTTCCGCAGAATATTGAACATTCAATTGCCGCTGAAAGTCATAACGTAAGTGTAAAATATCAAATTGCTTTGAAATAGTCACGCCATACAGTAACTTCAAATTTTTATAGATCGATAATTTCAAAGAATGTTCTTTTGAGAATGAAAGTGCCTGCTTGCCACAAGACTGCGTTGGAGTTCATGAAGTAAGATGACATTTCTATTTATTAATTCATGTATTAATAGTTGTTATTTAGCAGCTTTTATTAAATAAAACAGATCATATGTCCGAAACAAACTCATCTCCTTCACGTGTCGAAACAAGAACATTATCATTTGTATCATTTGACACAAACGATTTCGAGGAATTGGCCGACTCTCAAAGTACTACTTTTGACGGCGTTGATAATACGGGAAAAGATAACGAAGTAAGATGACATTTCCAATTAATTATTCATGTATTAATATGTATTATTCTTCAGCAACCTCCATTCGGATTTTTATTGAAAGGAACAGATTTATCGCGTGTCGAAATAAAATCATTATCCGTCGAGTTTCCTGCAAAAGTATGTAAGAAAGGAATGGAACTTAATGCTCCAGAAATTGAATGTCGCATTTTTGAAACATCAGTAAGTCAAATGCAAGAGAGATCAACGAACGACATGCAAGACTCGATTGTTTCATTTGATACCAATGATCTTGAAGGATCGACCAAATCACAAGATACTACTTATAGCAGTGATGTAGATGTAACTGAACTTGTGTTCAATACAACGGACTTTGAAAACCTACGAAAAGAGATAAAAGAAAAAGGCAACAGTAACAGGATCAAATACAATGTCAAGGTTGCGGAATGTGGGGCAACTGCCACAAAAAGACTTTATAGTGGTGCTTCAATTTACGAGTGTTCTTTTTACATCAACAAGAAGAACATTGAAATGTGTAAACATTATGATCAACATAATATAATGCAAAGCAAAACCAAGGTTGGCGATGCTAAATATAAGCAACAAAAGCATAGAAGGCCTTTTATAGTGGCCTTAGAAGATTTGTTAAAAATCAAATATGAAGAATTCAATATCTATTGTATAATCAATATAAATTCTCATAATTGCAACAAATCTGGCTGGCTATTTTATGGTGTCTGCGCTCACAAGACCTGCAGATCTTATCGTTTCAAAATTGTTTCTGTTACGGATGGTGATAACATATATAAAGTCGATGTCTATGTTAATGTCGCTATGACCCTGATACACGGGGAAAACCTGAAAGCGGCATATTGCAAAGGAGTAAAAAGAAACATAAATATGAAAAAACTGCAGCTCCAAAAACCACTTGAATTACGAACTAAGTTGATCAACGAAAAGAAAAAAAGGGAACCATTCGAGAAGGTAGACATTGTCAGCAAAAATGTATTGAAAAAAATTAGCAGTGAAGCTAAATCGAAGCTTAACAGGGATATTGATGATTTTCAAGATTTGATAAAAATGTCTGAGGATAACGGATCTTATATCAAAAATGTGTTTAGAAAGCCCTTTGGTGTAATTTGTTTTAATACAAAAATGTTCAAAGAGCTGAGAAAAAACAAGACTTACAGTCCTATTTTCTACATGGATGGTACTGGATCGGTTGTACGATATTCAAAAGCTGAGAAGCGTGTTCAAATATATGTTTTGGTCGCATACAATTACCGGTCAAATTTTAGTGTACCCGTAACAACCTTTGTGACTGAAAGCCAAAAAACAGTAGACTTCCACAATTGGTTGAATATATTTCGTGCTTCGTACGAGTCAGGCAGCTCTATGAATAAATTGAATAAAATAGCGAGAATTGTTAGTGTTGATTGGAGCTGGTCACTGATTGGTGGATTGATACGGGCTCTTAATAATCAACACCATACACTACCAGAGTATATCCGAGATTGTTATAAAGTTTGCATAAGAGAACTCAATCTCAATTTCACTATCATTCATTTATGCTACAGTCATTTCATGAATGTAGTTTCTAAGGACTTGAAATCTGCTCCAATCAACATAAAACATAAGTTCATGGACTGTATGCGATTGGCTGTACGTGCTACAAACTTAGTGGACTTAATCGATCTGTTTATCATTATGACATGCATTTTTGGATCTGCAAATGAGAACCGAATGCTTGAGACATCACTAAAAGAACTAGATGCAAAAATTAATGATAGAACAAGCTTCGATTCAGAAAGCGCTGGTAAATTTGATTATACTGGCATCGGTGAACCAGAAATTCTAAAAAAAGATGAGGACAAAATCTTCTTGGGATCGCCTTTTTATGCGTTGTTAAAAGAAACATTTGAAACAACATTAAAACAAATAGATGATCTCAGCCAAGGATCACAGAACCCACTGTATTTCAAAGGATTCTTGGAAGATGTCGCCTTGAAAAAATACATGCCTGTGGTTTGTTTGTGGTCAAATATAATAGTATCTCAAATTGACTCGAATCCGGATACTATTTCAAACGCAAGGGTTGAAAGCTTCTTCCGAACATTGAAACACAATGTTATGAAAGGTCAGCTCTACGAAAGAATAACACATTTTCTTCGAAAACTACAATCGTATATTGAATCTCTGTTCCACTTTTCCGACTTTGACATTGAAGATATATACGCTACTGATAAAGGAATAAGTAATGCTAAAAAACGTCAAGATGATAGAATCGCAGAATATGACAGATTTGTCGGAAACGTAGAAGACATAGAGGACGAATGGCATAGTCCATACTTTCAAAAAGATGCTTCAACCCACTTGTTCAAGAAGAAAAAGAAGCAGGAAACTAACAGCTTAAACACACAACTTGAACAATCAACACAGAAGCACCCAGATTCAAAGGAAAACAGTGATAACAACAGAAAAAGATCATTAGAAGAAGATTTAGAAACTACCTGTAATCTGTCCTCTATTCATCAATTCATTGACAAAGGATTTGAATTTCCAGTTACCACCAAATGGTATTTCGGTGAGTTTCCTTCAGAATATGAGAGCATAGGAGTAAGTAGTATGATTGTAAGCTCAGAAATGCTTCAAACGCTCGATGCACATACATATATGGATGGAGAAACCTTAGATGCGATAATTGCAGTGGCCATAAAAGAATGTGAGGTCGAAAGCGTAAAATTGGTATCAACTTACATGTCGAGAAACTTGTTTGATACAACTCAACTAAAAGAAGTATTGGATAGGAAACGAGATTATGTTTTACCAGTTCTAACCAATACATCGGGAGTATGGGTGGTTCCTTTGAATGTTAGAGCTGGGCAAGCACCCACCAAGCAAGTTGGAAGAGGGAACCATTGGGTTCTCTTCATTGCTGATTTTATGAATAGAGAAACTTTTTATTTAGATCCTCTCGAAACAGCATCCCCATATTTGAAGGACGTACAAGAAGAATTTTTGAAGGCAGTAAGCTCTATTCGGAGACTTAAAAATCAACCATTTGATTCAACCAATTGGCAAAGCGGCTCGAAAAATATTGCGCACGACAAGCAAAACGACGACTACAACTGTGGTGTATATGTAGCTAAATATGCACAAAACTTTCTTTTGAAGAAACCGTTGACCGGGCTAGGAAACATGGATTCTGAGAGGAAACAAATCAAAATAAAACTCCTAAATACAGCAGTAATAAAAATTTGTTTATACTGCAGCAGCTTGAAATCACTAATTTTGTCATGTCAATCATGTGGACGGAGGTGTTGCAGTAGATGCGCCCCAAATATGGTGCTAAAAATTCCATCTACAAAACAATGTGAAATATGTTCGAAAATTAAAATGATATAATTTTTAAGTCTCATCAATAAATTTTTATATTACCTTTTAACTTGAAGTATTTTTATTTGTCCAGTTTGAGTCCTTTCAGAAACGAGATAGAATCCTGTCGTCTAAGTCAAAAATGAAAAAATTGTCATTCCATCGGCTACAAAAAATAGTTGCCATAAACCTCAACCATTCGCGTGGATTTTTTTTTAAATTTTAAATGGTTCCTATGATCAGATAGGTCAATTCCAACACTCCACCATCTCAAAATATTTTCGGAGGATAGTATGCTTCTAATTCAAATGATAAAATTGACATTCTATCGCCTCCAAAAAATATTAGCCTTAGGACTTGTCCATTATCGTAAATTTCTTGAAATTTTAAATGGTTCCCATGACCAGATGGGTCAATTCCAACATTCCACCATCTCAGAATATTCTCGTAGGATGGTATGCTTCTAATTCAAATGATAAAATCGACATTCTATCGCCTCCAAAAAATATTAGCCTTAGGACTTGTCCATTATCGTAAATTTCTTGAAATTTAAAATGGTTCCCATGATCAGATGGGTCAATTCCAACACTCCACCATCTCAGAATATTCTCGGAGGATAGTATGCTTCTAATTCAAATGATAAAATTGACATTCTATCGCCTCCGAAAAATATTAGCCTTAGGACTTGTCCATTATCGTAAATTTCTTGAAATTTAAAATGGTTCCCATGATCAGATGGGTCAATTCCAACACTTCACCATCTCAGAATATTCTCGTAGGATGGTATGCTTCTAATTCAAATGATAAAATCGACATTCTATCGCCTCCAAAAAATATTAGCCTTAGGACTTGTCCATTATCGTAAATTTCTTGAAATTTAAAATGGTTCCCATGATCAGATGGGTCAATTCCAACACTCCACCATCTCAGAATATTCTCGTAGGATGGTATGCTTCTAATTCAAATGATAAAATCGACATTCTATCGCCTCCAAAAAATATTAGCCTTAGGACTTGTCCATTATCGTAAATTTCTTGAAATTTAAAATGGTTCCCATGACCAGATGGGTCAATTCCAACATTCCACCATCTCAGAATATTCTCGGAGGATGGTATGCTTCTAATTCAAATGATAAAATTGACATTCTATCGCCTCCGAAAAATATTAGCCTTAGGACTTGTCCATTATCGTAAATTTCTTGAAATTTAAAATGGTTCCCATGACCAGATGGGTCAATTCCAACATTCCACCATCTCAGAATATTCTCGGAGGATAGTATGCTTCTAATTCAAATGATAAAATTGACATTCTATCGCCTCCGAAAAATATTAGCCTTAGGACTTGTCCATTTTCGTGAATTTCTTGAAATTTCAAATGGTTCCCATGACCAGATAGGTCAATTCCAACACTCCACCATCTCAGAATATTCTCGTAGGATGGTGTGCTTCTAATTTAAATGATAAAACTGTCTTATCATCGGCTACAAAAAATGTCAGTTGTAATTAAAAGTTATTGGTATCTTTTTATTGGTATCTTCACCCACATCTAGGGTAACACAAGGTGATTTGGTGATTCGGTCATATGGGATGATTTGGACCACCCCTTTATCTCAAAAATTACGGCTCAACTTTGATTTTCTATAGTGTCATTCCCTTCTATTGTTGAACCGTAGTAAAAAAACATTGGTAAAACTTCACAAGTAGAGGGAAACGGTAGCATAAATACGTCAAGTACTTTGAGCGTCAAAAAATGTGAGTTTTCCAATCGTGGTTTTAAGGTTTTTCCCGCTGATTAAACAAACTTTTCGTGTATTGTGCAGTAAAGTTCTGTTCGCCTACAGAAGAGGAACAATTTGATGTAGCGAAACTGTAAGTTTGATAAAAATAAATGAAATTAATTGCATTTTAATTTTTTCGTGTTGTGTGGGGTGACATGGACACGTTTCTGTGGGGTGAATTGGTCCTACAGGTTTGAGACTTTTCTTTGGTCTAATTGATTCCAGATGCCGCTGAATTACAAGAAGAGGATGGACAGACAACGTTGGAAGAAGGAGGAGCATGGTAGAGCAACGCAGGCCATCGAGAACGGATTTTCTTTGACCAAGCATCAAAAGTGTTTGAAAATGCTCGACCAACAGTGAAAAGATTCATGCAGAATTCGAGATGGTCTCAATCCAACTTTTCTAGTCTGGAATCTGGCCAAGACACCTGGTATCGATCCCAAAACATTGTTACTGATTGTAACATTATCCCATAGTACTTTACATAAACATAAGTATGTTTTTTTATGAAACACACACTGGAACAAATCACCCCACAGACGGTCCAAATCACCCCGCATCAAATTTTAATGTCCAAAAATCATCTCTTTTATTTTATTTTAGCTTTATATAATGATTAAACATTATTTATTGAGAGAAAACAAGTGTGTCTCACTATACAATGTGACATTTTTTATTTAGACCGTATTGGTTTGGAAATATTAGGCGATTTGCTTAGGTGGTCCAAATTCCCCCCTTTTCCCCTACTCAGGAACAAGAACTGGTGGATCATTTGCTTCAGCTGGAGAATCGATTCTACGTCATCACAATGCAAGATGTCAAGGTACCGGCATTCGAGCTGGCTGAACGAAACAACATATCGAATCGGAACTAGAAATGCTCACTTCAGGGTGATTCAGACTTCAAGTGAACAGATTTTGAGAGATTTTCATTATCGTCCTTAAAGATTTCGAAAATTTGGAAAATTTTTCACGAATATTTTCAAAACTCTGCATATGGAATATGGGTGGCCTTTCCAGAAGTTTGTGTTAAGTTTATGAAAAATCCTAAACATTTAGTACCTTAGACAATACACTGTTCCTGTAATTTTTTCTAGACTAAACTGTAATGGCCCGTTTTACTCCGCGTTTTACCCCACCAGCAAAGTAAAAAGTAATTTTTTACCATTTCAAAAATTAAAAAAGCGTCAAAAAAGTTATACAATGAACAGTTACAATTTTTTTAGTAGTAGTTTATTATATACCCAATGATATACAGCACAACAAATAGAGGAAATCCTGAAGGACGTTTAACTGAAAATTGATTTTCTTAGGGGGGGCGGTCTTACCCCGTCTTCCCCTACTTATAGTCGAATTCAATATTCATGTCATCCACATTATCACTGAAATAAGATGAAGCTGAAATTCGATATGATGTCGATGCTGCTTCACTGTCCATCAATTTCTGGGCCGCTTTGATAGCAAGTCTATCAATCCAACAAGATGTTCTCTTGTATCGGCTGTATACGAAGCATTCGGTACTACGGTCATGTATTACGAAGGAGTTACAATTTCCAAGTTGTTCCTGAATTGCAATGGAGTTGAGCGCAGTTATTTTGCACGAATCAACGAGAAAAGACTCTCCAGACAATCTTGGACGAGTTGTTATGGATATCATTATCATATTATATATATGGGCATTTAAAAGACTTATTCTATCCTTTTAAAACATATTTTTGAGATTGCCTAATTGAAAATATGCAAAATCATTAAAATCGCACCAACCAAATGTTATGATTCATAAAAACAGAAATCCGAATTTTTATAACATTTGGCAACTCTGGCATCTTCATGTCATGATCTTTATGCCATCTCATCTTAGCTCGTTTCCATACGTTATGACAGCTAGAGCTGTGCGAAATTATTTACAACTTTTCAGTGATTCAGATGACGCGATATGAACAACGTTGGCACATAAAAGACGATTGTTGTTGTTTTTAACAAAATCGAAATGGGTGGAGAGAAAATCAGCATGCAAGTTCGAAGTCTTGTTGTTCAGGATCATTCGCAGCAGATTTCACAGCGGAAAATTGCAGATAAGTTGGATACGCCTGGGAGCAGTCCGTGAAATTGTGTACAAGCACAAAGCTTACGGTTCGTTTGTTGACAGATCCGGTAGAGGCCGTCGTCGGAAGACCGATAGCCGGACGGTAATAGTTCATGTACAATTCTATAAAATTACGATAGTAGTTTTCGATAAAATAGTTCTGAAATTGAGAAAAATTTTTGAATATGCAAGGTGGTCTATTTTCATGCCTATCACTGTAGTGGTTCCCAGATTTTCGTGAAAATTGGTAGTTTTGTTCCTTTTCGCAAAAATATTAGACCCGTCTTTCCTATTTTTTCATTAGGGTGTCCATTTCCAGGGTGGTTAGGCCACCCTAATGAATTTTGAAAAAGATTTTGAGAGAAGTGGAAAAAATATTTTTTGGAAAAAAATAATTGGAAATGGATACCGTAATGAAAAGTTTTTGAAAAATACGGGTCTAATACTCTGCGATAAAGAACAAAACTACCACTTTTCACGAAAATCTAAGAATCACCATATCGGTGCCATGGAATAGATGATATGTTACGCTGAATCACATACTAAGCAGCGGAAAAGAGTTGCTTCTTCACGATTGGTGAAGAGATCCAATGCGATCCACACCGATGTGTTTAATTAATTAGCACTGCCGCCAATTGTACCGCAGCAACACGATAGAGTCAGAAGCGGCACGGTGCCCGCAAAACGGCCTACTTTAATTGATGACTCCCCATTCCACACCAAGCCATGATCGCTGCTGACAGCAGATCTAGCAAGCGTGTAAACACACAAACAATGGAGGGGGAGAGGGGGTCTATTCGCGCCATGCGCTGTGTAAATCAAACGGAATACCATTGAAACCGCAAATGAGAGTTCGCATGCAAACAAGTCGCAGCAGGAGAAACGTATCGAATGTCCGTATTCCATTGCAAGTATAGCTATTTGTTCGTTTTTTTCCTTGTGACTCGTGCAAATTGTTAATACAGCAAAGCTAGCAATTAGAAAATAAAATATGCAGAAAAGTGAAAACTTCCCGATACTGGAAACGAACATTGTTCGTGTAATATATCGGTTCACCCCCCGTGAGTAACGGTGAAGTTTCTAGGAATGAAGGTGTAAGCGACGGTACATTTTCTTAGCATAGACTCATTTCTATAGTGGAGGCGATCTGGCGTAGTGGTAACATCCATGCCTCTCACGCTAAAGGTCACGAGTTCAATTCTCACTCCCGACATTTTTCCAAAAATGGAAGTAAAAAGTGACGAACCAGCCAAATGAGTTGAAAATCACTATAATACAGATAAAAAAAAAAATTTCTTTCTATATAGAACAAATTACATTTTACGTTCCTTTTATGTTCAATAATCCTGATCATGGTAAAACAAAAGAAAATTATAAAAGTTCGACTCATTTAGAAATCGGAATCGTTGCTTATTCTACAGCAGCGCTCCTGGTGGTCTGCTCGGGAATGTTTTGACAGCTTTTTTTTCGAAAGCGCTCCTCCTGCTACTGACAATTTTGATGCGGCAGTTTCTAAGAGAGTTTTTCCAGATAGAATCCAGATGGATGTGGTTAGGTACAAACATCACGCAATCGTCTTTTGCTCAGAGCTGCGATTTGTCGTGAGAATCAAGTGATGGTACTCACACAAAGATAATCAACAAATTTTGTACTACGATTATCTTTGGTGACCATCCCAAAGTCAGTCCAATAGTGTGAGAAGAGTATTATCACAACACTAACGCATGGTGAACTTCTACTCGACAGTAGAAATCCGAGCTCCTTGGTGAGTGTCCTGTCGCTGAAATGTCAGAATAGTGCGACACTCAAAAGTCTAGCTGATGGTTTGGTGTTTGGCGATATTCACAACATTCGCCTCTTTGTGTTCGTTCTTCCTGACTAGGGATGCCAGATATGAATATACAGTTTCATTTTAAATACAATTTGAAGAATATTGTGTTTTCAGGCATGTATTTTCTTCTCAACTTTTCAGACGGCCTTAACGTTTTTAGCGGCACTTCGCCGACTCTACGTAGTAATACACGTGTCATTTGTATTAGTACTTAGTTTATGGAATAACACGCCTTGCGTATCCCCTATATTCCGGCTCCCGATCGGGTTTGAAATTAGCAAAATGATGCATTTTGTAACCCGTTCGACTTCGATTTTTTTACCAAATTTGTTTCTCATCATTGCAAGGATACTAAATCTGCAGACATGTTCGCAATTTTACTGATATTTAATGTCCTGTCTATCCTGTTGCAAACTTATATTTTCAGTTGCAGACTGTAGGGATATGGTATTTCTTCTCTTTATGACTTGATTCCCTGCGCTTAAAACCCCCTTTTTTCAAACATTACTTTGCTATTCTCGCGGTTACAAAAGTATCTTCATCTCAGATTTCATCAACATTTCAGATTTTTGTCGAAGATTTTCAAAAAAAATCATCTGGCGTCTCTTGAGGTGATGCATTTACTCTGACAAAGGCCAACACGAAAACAACAAGTCACCAAGTATTTTTGTATTATACATCAAATATCACGTATCTGCTGTGGAAACTTTACCAACCGGGCATGGAACGGCTACGCAATGAAATAATAAACTTCACAACGCCGGAAGGTGGAAATCAGTACCATCAGCAGTAATTACCACATTGAGTTGAATTCATCGGTTACCGTGATATATGACAGGGTGGTCGTGTCGGATTTGATCAATCAAATTGATCCCAGCGGGTAGAGTGAATATGAGACTCGTCTTGTCCGTGGTGGATTAGCTGACCAAAGATACCCAGGATGCGCTGAGAAGAACCATTGAAAAGCATGTGTCTAGGTGCAGATTGATTTTGTGCGCCAATTCTACTTCGCGGGTTATTCCCGCGGTGAGAAGTCGTTGCTTGGGAATAAGGGGGCCGGCTCTATCTTAGGAGGATATTCTTAAAATTTTGAATGTAATATTGCCATTTGTTTGTTTCTTGAATGTAACAACACTATTTGCATTTCAGCACATTCCTTCGGAGAACAGTATTACGCTATCCCCATGCTGGAAGCTTGCAAGGTACAACAGTAACCGTTCACGGTCAACTAAGAAGTACCGGAAATTGACTGGCAAATATTCCATCGAGAAACTGCCAATCAGATTGTCCTCGAACAAAGTCCACAGAAGCTGGAGGGGTGAGCGAACGGCTATACGAGCTGCTATTTCAAGGCGTTCTATCGAATGTTATAATCTGTGGATTGATACCGAATCTGGTTAAAAATTGCGATATGAGTCTGAAGACGCAAACATTGAATTTTGCCGGGCATTATGAACACTGGATGCAGCAAGGAAGCAAACATATATTCCATCTGGACGTGTTCGTGGCGCAGTTTGTAACACTGTATAAGAAGTTTCTCAATAAAGCCTCAATGGAAGTGGATGATTTTTGAGCGATTATTTGAGATCGCAATTTTCTTTCGTTTTATAAAAAAATGATATTTTTGTGTTCATCTCACGTTTATTAACTAAACTTCAATAGTTCTGGTATGGCTTAACTCTAAATAAAAAAACGCCTTGTCGGTTTTCAATCGGATCATTTTCATGATCCGCAAATAATTATGAAATGGTAAATTTATCAACATACTTAAATACCATTTCATTCAAATAATGGTTTTGGCTGCACCATGTTTATTTGAAAATTATATTTAATATAACTTTTAAAATTATGACACCATAATCTTTTTTATTATAAATGTTTGTTCATTTTAACTGCAAGAAATAAATACTCGAATACTGAAAGACAATTGTTCGAATGAATCGAATATTCAAAAATGGCCCCACGATTAATCGATAATCGAATAAACGAAAAATTTAGACATCTCTAACAACAACAACAACTTCTACTTCAACAAACAAATCTAAACCAAGTAAAGTGAAGTGGAAGGTAAAACGTAATGTCAGAATTGGCGTTCAGACGTATCCCGTAAGTTTGAATTTATTTAAATAGATGGTATCCAAACAACACTAAACATTGGCTACAGTTTCGTCGGCAAGTTGATTGCCGTTATGCACCATGTCGGTACCACGATCAAAGCATTCCCTGAATAAATCATATCACATTAGCCGAGCCAGCTTGCGGAAGCATATGCATAAAGGTTACTAGGTTACTATTTTCAACGACAACTGTTTATTTATTATACTGCTTCAAATACCTTCGACGAAATCAAATGTAACCATACCAACGTAAGTAATAACATAAACAAATCCAAACCTTTCGTCTTGCCATTTCTCATACGTCTTTTCTAAATAGTGTAAATTACGAGCCACCTGTTAACTCCACCTTCTTGATCTAAACAACCGTCGCGATTGTCAAAAATGATTGGAACTGTCTGATCACTCACATTTCTACTACCATCATACGCCACAACCACCGCTCTCGTAACGTAAAGTTGTAAACAGAGCGATCGGCAGTGAGAGGCATTGGAACCAACCGTCATTTGGTTAGGTGTCAGAAACAAAAGAGTGAGTATCACTACTGAATATTTGGATCTCACGTGCCGTGAGAGGAATTGAGTGACTATGGTCAGCTTTTTTGTGACATTGACGGTGATGGATTGCAGCTCTGCTTTTGCTTGCACAAACGGATCGGTGAACCCAAAATCAAATAACAAAAAAAATGAACAAGTTTCACTAAACGAAAAGAATCTCAGTTTATGATGTGGCTAAAAAGAAGAACCAAGTGTAATATCATTTTAAAGAATAGGCTTTAATTTGATATGTCAAGCATCTGAATCGATTCAATAGCTCAAACGTTATGAATTTTGTGATGGAAAAAAGGGGAAACATAGATTTTGTGCTCCCGTGGCCGAGTGGTTAGCGTCATAACTAACATGCCGGGTGTTCGGGTTCGATTCCCGTTCTGGTTGGGGGAATTTTTCGTTAAAGAAATTTCCTCCGACTTGCACTGTGATCACGCGTATTCTAGAGCTTGCCACTCAGAATGCATTCAAGGCGTGTTATTTGGCATAGAAATCTCAACTAAGTACTAATAAAAATGACGCAAGTAATACTACGTTGAGACGGTGAAGTTCCTCTAGGAACGTTAGTGCCATTGAAGAAGAAGAAGATTTTCCGAACCATCGGTTGAAAAATAACGCCTCTCTGATGGTTGGATACGTTATGCAAAAAAACATCGACTTTCAAGAAAAAATATAGCGCCCTCTAGTTGGACTTCTAGTTGGCCATGAAAACAACCAAAAAAAACGAATACAATCAATAATTACAAAATCAAAATACGAAATTTTTCCAAGTGTAATATTTTTACAAAACACACTAATTGGCTTTAATTTGATATATCGTCCATCTAAACCGGTCTAGTAGTTCAAAAGTTATGATTTTTTAAGTAATTTTTTTTAAAAGAGGAAAAAAGTTGATTTTTTGGACCACCCTAAAACGGAAATGAGCACCCTAATAGAAAAATAAAAAATACGGGTCCAATGTTTTGCAACAAAGAACAAATCTACCTCTTTTCACAAAGACCTGAGAACCACTATGTCGGTTTGGCATGGAATGGCTGCAATATACCTTGAATAAGTGTATTATATATATTCTCACCCTTTACATCTATTTTCGCGTGAATAAATTCATCTATAGCTATAGATCTCCCTAATGTAAACGAGCCATAATACTCATGACCGACAAGAAATTCGCGATGACGGCGGAACGGTGTCGACATCTGGATACTACATTAGTTTGTATGAGATTCTATCAGATTGGTTTCTTTGACGTTATTAAATTAGTTGGAATATGTTATCCCGATCCTAATTTAAACAGTTTTCTATAAACATTCAGATTTTCTCATCAAAACTTACCATTATAATATAAAATTATCTCTAGACACAATTTTTGTATGAGACATTTTCATCACTTGTAGGTAAATGTAATTTTCATTTACACAGAATACTAATTTGATCTGGGAAAAATTATTTTTGATTAATAATTTTTATTTTAAAAGTGTGTTCATTCCTTCTGCAAACCCATATTATCATGTTCACTCCCCCAATTCGTAATACGAAGCTAAATGCCGTCAACGCGAATAGAAGTAACTGTAATTTTCAAAAATCAGGAAGAATGAAAATAAGAATCGGGAAGAAATTAGGATAACACACATTGGGTTGTCCGGAAAATTCGTCCCAATTTTTGGAAAACCAAAAGCGTTATTGTTATAGGCATAAATACATATATATACATACAGATTAGGGTGCCAATGAAAATGGTCATCTATAATTTCAAAAAGTTAACTTTTTTCGAAAAAAAAATTTTGATGCAAAATGTCTTAAAACTGCATGACGAGATCTAGTGTCAATCCCAAAAAAAAATTTTGTCAAAATTCGACACTCTGGAAATACGTTTTTTTTCGGAATACGAGACGAAATGTATGGTTTTGGGTACCAATAAAAATAGTTATCTCGATTTTAAATTCAGAACTTGCTGCTTGTTGATTAGCACGATAATATACGCTTTGCAAAATATTAGCTCATTCGAAATTCATTTATTAGTGTCACAGACGTAAAAATTTGAGTTTTTTGAAAAACGAAAGATCACCGAAAATTTGGGTTTTCAAAAAAAATTGTTAGTGTCAAATGTTTTAAGATTGCATTACCCGTCGAGATTTACTGTATCTCGAAAAAAATGTAAAAAAAAATTTTTTTTTCTGGTCCTTGGTCGTTTTTCCGTCTGAAAAGTCAATTTTTAACAAAACATTTTTTTTGAGATAACTGTAAATCTCGATGTGCCACGAAATTTTAAGATATTTGGCATCAATTTTTCTTTAAAACCCCGATTTCCGGTGATTTTTCGGTTTTCAAAAAACTAAAATTTTAACGTCTGCAACACTAATATTAGGTTCGATTGAGCAAATATTTTGCATAGGGTATATTATCATGCAAATCAACATTTCTCCACAAGTTCCAAATGAAAAATCGAGATAATTATATTTATTGGCACTCAAAACCATACGTTTCGTCTCATACTACGAAAAAAGTCCCAGTGTGTCGATTTTTGCCAAAAAAAAAAAAAATTTCGAAATGACATCAGATCTCGACGTTTCATGCAATTTTCAGACATTTGACATCAAATTTTTTTTTCGAAAACTCCTATTTCCTCCCCCTTGGGTGATTTTTCGATTTTCAGAAAACTCAAACTTTGACCGCTTTGCGCCACTCTCCTTTAAGTCCGATTGAGCTGATATTTGGCATAGGGTGTTTTTTCGAGTTGGTAAACATTTTGTATAGGGTAACTTTTTGAAATTTTAGAGTCGATTTTTCCCATACATTCATTGGCAGCCTAATACAGATATACATCTATTCAATTTTATTTTTTTGATTAATTTTAAGGCTTGATTAATCTGAAGGTATATCATAATTTGTTTTTAAATTTGAATAAACGCACAATCATAATAAATATTTTGAATGAAATTTTACTTTCCCTTATTGAATATTCTACGCGTTTCTTTTTGGAAAATTGTGAAAAAGTATTACATAAAACCGTGTGCGGTAATGGTTTGGTATAAGGATGAGGAAGAGTTTTTGAAGACACATGATGAAATATATAGACAAATAACTAAGTAAAAGTCAGAACAACGTATTTAAACATTTAAAAAACAACAAGTAATTATTCTTGTTCAAATTATAACGATTTCAAACTACATTTGGGCGTGCTTTACTGTTAGAGTATATTTTTGTCATGCTAATTTTAACCTTTGATAAATGTCGACAATGTACCTCCGATAACGCGAATAGCTGCAGAATCAATAGATAATAAACGCGGCGGAATAAATGGATAGAAATCTCTGGTCCGCACTTGTAAACATTATATTCCGATTCGTGTTATTGGAGGTACATTGTCGACATTTATCAAAGGTTGAAGTTAGCATGACAAAAAGATACTCTATCATAAAAGCACGCCCAAATGCAGTTCCAAATCGAGATGTAAGCTATTGCGCAGAGATCGAAATGCTCGCCGATTTGAGGGGTAAAACATTCGTTTTCACCCACAGGAAAAAATAGTTGAAAATATGAGAGGCGAGAGAATGTTTTACGCTCATTTCGATTCTCTCGAGAAACGCAATGCCAATTTTTATTTTTCGGCCAGTTATGATTAGCCGGAAAATGGTTTCGTTTTCAGTGACCTCTTGATGCCGATAATGGTTTTTGATTTCTTCAGTTCAGCATGTGGTAACACTTGGTTTCATCGTAAAGTGAACATGAGATGAATTAATATTTGAACAATTCAGACGCTGTCCAAAAGCAGGTTGTTCAGACGCTGTCTAAACAGGTTAACGTTGGTAAAGTTAGATTTGATTTTTCGCTCCATATTTCCAGTATGAAATGAGAGACGAAAAATCATTCTCGTTGAACTTCAGAGAGAAAGAGAGAGATTTTCCCACATCTATTTCTCTCTGAAAAAGAATTTTTGGTGAAAAGAAAGAGACGAGTATTTCAACATTGCACAACTCATCGAAAACTAGATTGATTAACTGAATACTTATCTCGCAGCTGAGAGAGATTTTCGATCTCTGCTATTATGACAGTCTTTTGGAACTGGGAACATAGAAACAGAACTTTGGCCGGGATTCCAGTATATTTATTACGAATGGTTTTTATTCTGATGAAGTAAAAGTACAAAAATCGGAAAAATCAGAATTGTTCCAATAAAATCAGGCAAAATTGAGTGTTTCTGGGGATATCAGAAACGTGCCAAAAATCACCAAATTCACCTCGAATAATCATCCCAATGGGTTGATTCGAGCCACATATAAACTTTTACCAGAACCTAACTTCAATACATTCCGTGAAGAAGATGTTGATAAAACGCACACATTGATTATCATTGATAGAAATTTATGTTCTCTTGCTTCTCATTCATTCATATGTTGCCATTGTCATAGATCCACCGGATCTAGCCTCTTGATCCGCATAATATCAGTGGTTTGGTATAAATACAAAAATGTCGCTGTTCCATAAATAAGGACAGAACCTGGTCAGACCTGTTCTCATCCTCTGAATTGACCATTAATTCGCCAGATTGATAGATTTCGAGCTCCAATGAAGTAATCTTCGTAAATATGTTCCATTGGTTGCGGAGCAGAGAAATTCAAAGGCCATTGTACTAAAGTATCAAAAATAATTGAAAGTTGGCAAGCAATCAGAGAAAAAAATTGTGAACTGGCAGAAAAAAAAAATGGTAAACATGATCAAGGAGTCGCCAGAGTGAGTAAATTAAGAAATACATTCTGCCAAATATATACCGGAGATTTGTGTTTTTAAAGAAAATTCGATATTTAGCATCTAAATTTATATTATCGCCTTCAGAATAGACGCCTTCTGAAGCAATACATTTTTTCCAATGAACATTCTTGTCATCGAAACACGGGTCCCACGGGTCCCACGAAGCTGTTATTTGAGTCTCGGAAATAGGAAAAATTCTCACCCATGTCTCGACGCCTGTAATTATGCATTGGATGAACGTGGGAGCAGAATTCGATCGTTCTGGCATGTCTTCAGCCATTTGATTGTGATGAAATTTTTGCAGAAAATTAAGTTTTGGCACTCATTCTTCGCCGATTGCCCGAAGTAACCAGACGAAGGAAAGTCGCGTCTAAGTTTCGTTATCGGTTACCGCGTGATTGTTGTTTTTTTTTGCCGCTGAAGAGTTCATTTCGCTATCTGGATAGTGAGTGGAGTACCCTGAATGAAAGCGGATAGAGGCTTTCATCATCGGAAAACCAAGGATCGGTTTTTATTTTGTCGCTGCTTCGCCGACATTGGAGTTTTCGCCGAATCATCGTGCCAACAGTACCAGTGCGGGTAAGCTTTTACCGACGACTGTGTGTAATCATCGTGCCAACAGTACCAGTGCGGGTAAGCTTTTACCGACGACTGTGTGTAGTGGTGTCGTAAGCACATTCTCACCACCAACGAGCTTTCAGCGCGCTCCCGTTCATCTGCACTGGAGTGCGTTCATAGGTGAATAAGATTAAATATACTCAGAGAAAATATTTATTAATTATAAGTTTTTTTTTTGTTTTTGTGAATTATTTTATTGTGAAATATTGTTTAAAAAACAAAAAATAATTAGAATATAAGTGCAAATTTTAAAATGGCAGAGAGTGGGGGACCTTCGGATATGTAGGTCTCTGATTCCAGTTCCCTCCTAAGTGATAAAAAAAAGTCACTCAAACGCGTACCAAATACGGAAGATACTTCTTCTGGGGACGAGTCAGCTAACCCTACGAAGCCTCCCTCCAAAAAACTAGCAAATCTCCCATCTGCCCTTAACGATCCCACTTTACCTTCAACCTCGTCTTCTCCCTCTGTTCTCCTCGCTCCTTCTCAACCTTCTCCTTCCCACCCTACTGTCCCTGATCCCTCTCAATCCCCGTCCTTGCCTTCCTCCCCTGTTATTCCCACCCCGCGTGTGAAGGTCTATCCAGAAGATGCGCCCGGAATTGGTCCCTGGGTTGTTTTCTTCAGGCCTAAGCCTAATGGAAAAGCGTTGAGAGTCATGCAGATCGCGAAAGATCTGGCAAGGTATACCTCCGTTTCGGAAATTTCGAAGGTTAGACCAAACAAATTACGAGTTGTCGTGACTGACCGGAAAGACGCAAACAAGATTGTTGTCGATCAGCATTTTACAATTGAGTATCGGGTTTACATTCCCTCTCACATAGTCGAAATTGAGGGTGTGATAACCGAAACGGGCTAGACGTGCGAATACATTACGAGTGAAGGTACTGGGCGTTTTAAAAAACTGCCCTCGACGACTGTTAAGATCTTGGGTTGCCGCCAGCTCGGAACAGTCTCCCATGAAGGAAATGGCACTAAATTTACGCCGTCCAACTCGTTTCGAGTCACCTTCGCTGGTTTAGCTCTACCTGACTACGTGATGGTAGATAAATTGAGGTTAGCCGTGCGACTTTTTATTCCAAAGCCAATGACTTGTCTAAAGTGCAAGTCAGTTGGTCACACGGCTGCTTATTGTGCCAATAAAGAACGATGTGCCACTTGCGGAGAACAACATGAGGGGAAATCCTGCAGTGCGACTGAGCATAAGTGTCCATATTGCGGGGGATCCCCACACGTGCTCTCAGCTTGTGAAACATACAAGACTCGCTGGGAGAAACAGAAGCGCTCTTTGAGGGAACGCTCTAAACGCACTTTCGCAGAAATTTTGAAGGGCGCTTCTCCACTGGTTCAAGAACAACAACCAATCAATACACACAATGTCTTCGCTACGATGCCAGTTGACGAAATGGAAGCGGATACAGCTAACGGGGGCACGCCGTTTATTTCTCAAGGGAATCCCCGGCGCAAAAATGTGACCACTCCCAAAGTTCAAGGACAAGTCCCTCCGGTGATACCCCCCGTTAGCTTGCTCAAAAAATCGAGTGCAGCGGATAAGCAAAATCAGGTCCCTCCTGGCCTCCGTGGTAATAGTTCACCTTCGAACAACCCAGCACTCGAGGGGACATAAAAAACCCCAACTGTCCCTGTTTTTCCGTCCAGTTCAACTTCCCAATCGGGATTTATAAAGTTGTCTGACCTTGTGGATCAAATCTTCACGTGTTTTAATGTTTCCGACTCCATCAGAACCATTGTCACCGCAATGCTTCCAGTACTAAAGACAATTTTGCAGCAATTGATGCAAACATGGCCCCTCCTTGCAATGATTATCTCTCTTGATGTCTAATTTAAATAGAGAGGTCGGAGATATCACTGTTTTACAGTGGAATTGTCGTAGTCTTATCCCTAAATTGGATACATTCAAATTTCTAATTCATAAACTCAATTGTGATGTTTTTGCTCTGTCCGAAACCTGGCTCTCTTCTCAAAATGATCTCTCTTTCCACGATTTTAATATAATACGCTTGGACCGCGATGACAGATACGGAGGAGTACTATTGGGGATCAATAAGTGTCACTCATTTTTTAGAATTGACCTTCCACCTATTGGAGGGATCGAAGCTGTTGCTTGTCATGCAAACATCAGAGGCAAAGACCTCTGTATAGTCAGCTTGTATTGGCCTCCGAGAGCTGCGGTTAGCCGCAAGCAACTTGTTGACATGTGCTCACTCCTTCCTGAGCCACGATTAATCTTGGGAGACTTCAACTCTCACGGAACTGCCTGGGGGGAACAGTACGACGACAATCGTTCATCGATGATATATGACCTTTGTAACAGCTTCAATATGACCGTTTTGAACACTGGGGAAATAACACGTGTACCTAAACCTCCTGCTAACCCAAGTGCTCTTGACCTCTCGCTTTACTCGAATTCACTATCGCTATCGCGAGTGGAATGTAATCCAGGACCCCAACGGTAGTGATCACTTGCCAATCAAAATTTCCATCACCATTGGGTCGAATTCTTCTGAATCTATAAACATGGCATATGACCTCACAAGACACATTGACTGGAAAAAATATGCGGACGCGATTACTCTAGCCATCAATTCCAGAGATGGTTTACCTCCATTGGAGGAGTATAACTTCCTTTCTCGTTTGATCTATGACAGCGCGGTTCGCGCTCAAACGAAACCCATCCCAGGTTCCACTCTTCGCCGAAGGCCTCCCAATCCATGGTGGGATAGCCAATGTTCCAAGCTTTATCAAGATAAATCGAACGCATTCAAAGCTTTTCGGAAACGTGGAACCATTGAAAATTTTCAGTCGTATTTGGACCTTGAAAATCAATTTAAAAACTTGAAGGAAAAAAACGTGCTTATTGGCGAAATTTCGTGGAAGGTTTGTCACGAGAAAAGTCAATGAAAAAATTATGGAAAGTGGCTCGAACCATGAGAAATCGCTCTTCAACGAATGAAAGCGAAGAATATTCACATCGATGGATTTTTAATTTTGCGCGGAAGGTTTGTCCCGATTCCGCTCCCGTGCAAAAAATTGTTCGAGTTATACCACAAGATAGGTGCGATCTTGATTCCGGGTTTTCGATGGTAGAATTCTCTCTTGCTCTCCTTTCTTGTAACAATTCGGCTCCGGGAACGGATAGAATTAAGTTCAACTTGTTGAAAAACCTCCCTGATGTGGCGAAACGTCGCTTGTTGAATTTATTCAATCGGTTTCTGGAACATAATATTGTTCCGGATGATTGGAGACAAGTACGAGTTATAGCTATTCAAAAACCCGGAAAACCCGCGTCCGACTTCAATTCGTACCGCCCAATAGCAATGCTGTCTTGTATACGGAAATTGTTGGAGAAAATGATCTTGTTTCGCCTTGATCGATGGGTTGAAACGAATGGCCTACTCTCAGATACACAATATGGGTTCCGCAGGGGCAAGGGGACGAATGATTGTCTTGCGTTGCTTTCTTCAGAAATTCAAATGGCTTACGCCGAAAAAAAACAAATGGCTTCAGTATTCTTGGACATAAAGGGGGCCTTTGATTCTGTTTCAATAGAGGTTTTGTCAGACAAATTACACTCTCGGGGTCTGCCGCCTCTATTGAATAATATGTTATATAACTTGCTTTGTGAGAAACATTTTAACTTTTCTCACGGAGATTCAGCAGTAAGTCGGGTCTCTTACATGGGCCTCCCCCAGGGCTCATGTTTAAGCCCCCTTTTGTACAACTTCTACGTAAGCGACATTGACAATTGCCTTACACAAAATTGCAGCCTAAGACAACTTGCAGATAATGGAGTGGTGTCTGTCGTAGGATCAAACGAATCCGACCTGCAAGAACCCTTATAAGATACATTGAACAATTTTTCAACCTGGGCCATTGGGCTAGGGATCGAATTCTTCACGGAGAAAACAGAGATGGTGGTTTTTTCTAGGAAGCATAAACCAGCAAAACCAAAGCTTCAACTTTTGGGTAAACCGATCACTCATGCTATGTCATTCAAGTATCTTGGGGTCTGGTTCGACTCCAAATGCACTTGGGGGGCCCATATTAGGTATCTGAGTAAAAAATGCCAACAAAGAATAAACTTTCTCCGTACAATTACCGGCACATGGTGGGGAGCCCATCCAGAAGATCTTATAATGTTGTATAGAACAACTATTCTCTCAGTGATGGAGTACGGCAGTTTCTGTTTTCAATCAGCTGCCAAAACACACTTAATTAAACTCGAGCGAATTCAGTATCTTTGTCTCCGTATTGCTCTGGGATGTATGCCCTCAACGCATACCATGAGTCTCGAGGTTTTGGCAGGCGTACTCCCACTAAAAGATCGCTTTAATTTATTATCTCTTCGGTTCCTCATCAGGTGTAAGGTTATGAACCCATTGGTGATCGGAAATTTTGAACAGCTGATCGAGCTAAATTTTCAATCTGGGTTCATGAGTCCATATCATGAATTCATCTCCATGCAGGTTGATCCTTCTTCGTATATTCCCAACCGTGTTTGTTTTCCTGACTACATCAATTCCTCTGTGCATTTTGATCTGTCCATGAAGCAAGATATCCATGGATATTCAGATTACCAACGATCGAGGATCACTCCAACGATCTTCGATGAAAAGTATGGGGGTATCAATTGTGATAATATGTACTTTACTGATGGGTCCACTATAAACGAGTCCACAGGATTTGGAGTGTTCAACGAATTTTTTAGCACCTCACACAGTCTTCAGAATCCTTGCTCAGTGTATATTGCTGAATTGGCAGCGATACACTGGGCGCTGGACAGCGTCGCCTCACGACCTGTTGAACACTATTACATTGTAACGGATAGTCTTAGCTCTGTCGAAGCTATCCGTTCAGTGAGGCCGGAAAAGCACTCGCCGTACTTCCTTGAGAGAATACGAGAAATTTTGAGTGCTTTATCCAGACGCTGTTATGTCATTACCTTTGTCTGGGTCCCTTCACATTGCTCAATTCCGGGTAATGAGAGGGCTGACTCATTAGCAAAGGTAGGTAAAATTGAAGGCGATATTTATCAGCGTCAAATCGCCTTCAATGAATTTTATTCTTTAGTCCGCAAAAATACCATAGTTAACTGGCAACGCAAATGGAACGAAGATGAATTGGGTCGGTGGCTCCACTCGATTATCACTAAGGTTAGCCTCAAACCATGGTTCAAAAGTCTGGACTTGAGTCGGGACTTTATTCGCACCTTCTCCCGACTCATGTCCAATCACTGTTCGTTAGATGCGCTACTCTTTCGTATTAATCTTGCCGGCAACAATCTTTGTGTTTGTGGCCAAGGTTACCACGACATCGAGCACGTTGTTTGGTCGTGCGAGCTGTATCTTGTCGCCAGATCGAATTTAGAAGACACCCTTCGGGCCCGAGGAAGGCAGTCCATGGTGCCGGTGAGAGACGTGTTGGCTCGGTTAGACCTTGATTACATGTCCCAAATATATGTATTCCTTAAAGCTATCGATCTTCGTGTGTGATTGTCCTTATACCCTTAGTTTCTCCTTTTCCTTTTCCTTTTCCTTTGTGAGAGATCGGATCCCTTCTTAAGAATAAGATGAAATGTAAATACATATTAGATATAAGATAGGTTTAAGAATTGAGTGTGATGAGTGTGATTGAGTGTGTGAGTGGGATCATTGTCAATATATCCTCATATCCCCTCCTTTTCCTGAAGAAAATATGTCACCCTTCTAAACTCGAGTCGACCGCGAGTAATCGGTTTCCTATATTATTAAAATTAGAATTAAGGAAAAATATATATATACTAGTAACAATACAGTAAGGAGTTCGGCTCCTTTAAACCTATGTAACTGAGCCTGTAAAAATAAACGATTTAAATTAAAAAAAAAAGTTTTGGCACTAGTCGCGCAGCGACTTTTCTAATGCCCGAAACATCAACCAAAACATGACGAACGGTTTCGTGAGAGATATTTAACTCACGGTCTAGCTCTCTCAAACTTAAATGATTATTTACGAGCATCATTCCTCTTATTTTGTCGATGCTTTCATCAGTTGAAGAGGTAGATGGTCGTCCTTGACGTGGCAAATCGTTCATCTGTTCTCGGCCACCTTTGAATGCCTTACACCATTCATACGACCGTGTTTTCGACATAGTTTAGGCACCAAATCTATTTTGCAGCATTTTCAACGTTTCGGTACAAGAATCGGAACTTTAAATATTACAAGTTAACTTGTTCTTAATAACGCTGTAAACAGACTAAGTGACAGATCGCGCTCAAAATTGACATTAAGACCACTGACAGTAGTACCAACTGAAAAAAAGGATGATTGTTCAGGGGGAAGACTTGAAATTACAAACTCTTGGTATATATTTGACAGAATGTATGATTGACACGAACGTCATTAACCGGCCACGGTAGCCAGAAGTACCACATTTACCCATCGGGTAGACGGTTTGTTTGCACAGACAAGAAAAAAAAACAGAAACAATCATCAAAACCGGCAAAAAAAATCCCCAAAGAAGAAACAACGACCATGCCTACACGGTGGTGGACCCAATTCGTTTAACAGGTTTAGCCTCGGTCGAGAATATGCACCAGTACCAAACGTTCCCAAAAGTGCACACGGGACACGGGACGGAAGTATTACGCGTTGCATAATTGAACAGGGCGAACGACCAGCAGGGAAGAACCCGGCAATTGCAACCGTCCATTGAACCAAAATGCACCACATTCGGTAACGGACCAAAAGTTCGTCGCACCGCCGATCGGCCAGTCGTCTAGACGGAACAGACTAGTACGAATTGCATCACAATCCGAATTAATTAGTACACGTGAGCCGGAACGACAATTTTCCGCAGGTATGCTTCCATCGGCCCACGTGTGGTTATCGCAATTTCACAGTTAATGTACTGTGCGTGAATGGTAGAGTGAACTGAATAATAGATTTATTTATTATTAATGCACTCACATGCAAATGACGTTGGGCTGACAGTCATCAACTTTTGGCGCCAAACTGGTTTCATTCAGAGCGATTCGGATGAAGGGATTCCGGGCAGCGCTAAGAGAGTGGCTGAATGGAACAGCCTGTGATATCCCATTGACCCCATTCCGACCGACAAAAGCTGACTTTCCGATTCAATATTCTTCCGCGTTTAGTGGTGGTATATGTCCGCAGGGAAGACGCTTCCGCTATCCGACAGGACACTTAATAAACACAGACTCATTTATTATTCAGCAGCGATTACTACGGTTGTGGTAGCCTTCAGGTGGAAGATGTGCTCCGTGGCTATGGGAACTCATTTTTTACTTCCCTTTCATTATTTACAGTGCGCGTTGGTAGAGAAGATAACGCGTAAACATTTCAATGCTGTCGGTTATACAATGTTTGTTCAGTTGCTGCGGTACAACGATTTTTTGCGTAGCAAAATGTTTGAGATGTTTACACACTGACGCCTCTGAAGCATTTTCAATTTGTCACCGTTATCATTGTCGTTCCACATCGTTCTAGATGCCAAACTCTGCCATCGTCAGCAATCCTGAAAATGGCTCAAATTCACTTCCAGCTTTATATATTGCATAATATCTTAGATTTATCCCCTGCTTTCCTTCAAAACACCATCTGTCGTCGCGCTCGTTGTTTTCGTCTCTGCCACGATGATCCCCAGATTATGTTTTGTGGGAATTTATTTGTCCCGGAAGAGTATTGATTAAGGTCAACCTTGGGTTTTTCCTCCCCGAACCCAAACTTCTCTGATCCGCTGTTCAGTAGCGCGGAATGATTACATTGTAATTTGTTACTGCCCAAATTGAATATGAATTAGGCTTGAATCAACCGTAACGCCTTTGTAAAACCTAAAAAATCAGAGTACAGACGGACATAAAAGGACAGCCTTGAACAGTTTCTGTCTTCTTCGTCAGATTTTTATTCAAATCAACTAATGTAAACCACCAACATATTCCAGAGAATCACATTAGCGGTATCAGAATTGCTTCCGGCTTGGGATTGACCTTTTTTTACGTTCGGAAAATTGTTGATTCATTCGGGTGAAGATGATAAGAAGAAGATGGATGATCCGAACTAGAAACTAAATCAGGAGAGAGGAGTGAAACGGGGAAAAGCGCGTTCAGATTGTGCAAAACTCCGAAACAAATGATGCAAAGAAAGAGTGTGCTTCCAATGAAATCAGTAAATCCGTGTAACAACTATCAAGTGAGTTACTTTATCGAGTCCGTGCGGGAGCTGAACTTCAATGGATATAATTATCGAAGGCATCTACCAGGCAAGACGAGATTCAGCCAAAGAATGCATTATATTTGGGGAAGATTTCTAAGAACTTCATCTTGTCTGAAGAAAGCTTATTCCAAGATAAGTTCCAAGATGGCTTCAGAGAACTAATTTTTCGGCAGATCTTCTGTTGAACACGATCGTCCAAAATTAATCAGGAGTGAGTAAAGCTACTGTCTAAGCGGGTGAATTCAATTTTGAATCACTTACAGATAATGTTTTACTGCAGAGATCATGAACCTTTGATCGTTTATAAGGCTTTGTTTGTTATGCTGTTTATACACCCAAACTAGCGTTGCCACAAAACGTTTCATTTGCAGCAGAAAAAATGCCTTATCGTGTCCTGAAGCGTCAAATGAACAAATAAAATCATCTGTCTCAAAAGTTTTAGAATGCCTGTATGTATGGGAGCAGACATCTCTTTCTTTGTTTTCATCTTTGAGCAGCTTGACCGTTTGAAGCAGGCGATTGACCAGAAGCGGCCAGAAATGATCAATAGAAATGGTGTTGTTTTGCACCAGGACAACGCTCGGCCTCACTCATCTTTGATGACCCGTCAGAAGCTAAAACGGCTCGGAAAACGGCGCATATTTGACTTAAATTGGATAATTTAAAGTTTGTTAAATAAAGCGTCAAATTTCGATCAGAAATACGACAATTATTTTTCCCCAACCCTATATTATTCAAATGATATACAAGTATTGGGGAGTAGCACATTTTCTACTATTTTAGGCTCATTTAATGTAATAAATCGAGATGCCAAAAATGTACTAAAAGTAATTTTGGGTGTAGGAAGTAGAACTGACAGAATGGAGAATCAGGCGGTTAATATGAGAAAAAAATCGTTTTCATGCTAGACCTTATGATTGCAGTCTAGGGCCACAACAACAGTGAATTCGCCAACATAAAAAAATGAGACGATAATTAATTTTGTGGAGTTCATCGTGCTAAAACTCATCGATTGGTGCAGGGATCACTGGACAATATAAGTCGTTCTAGTAAGAACTTCGAGTACACAACACCGTGACAATCGATATCATTTTCAATAGGGAAAACGTGGAGAAGAAAGAACCTAGAAATCACCGATCCACACATTAATCGCAGGTGGGGTCGATTTGCCGTGAATTTTCTGCAACATGTTCGGTACACGAAATCGCATTTGCAGTACAGCATTAAGAACAAATTTTCTGGTTGATATTTGCGATATTGTCAAATCGCAAAACAACTGTATCATCACGGCATAAAAACAAGACAGGAAGGCAGTCTACTCCCGTTAGTAAATAACCGATTTGAATGTGAACATATGACGTAATCATTATCGGACTGCATTTATTCTAGAAAAGCAGATAAAAATCACTTTTTTGTCCAGAATAAATCGATTGTATTCCTAGAGGGTGCATGACACATTGAATCAAATCGTTTAGTACGCTATTTCCTTGATACTTTCATCGTAGGACTTCGTTGAACATGAAGGTATTGGGTGTAAAATGAAAATATGAAAAAAAAGTGCAATGAAGAATGAAAGATTTTGAACGCTTGTAACTCGACCATTCCTCGATAGATCGCAGAAATATTTGCATCGATCGATTGAAAAATATTTGAACGCACCTCATAGTCGCTAGGTGCTACTATTTCCATTTACCCCGCTATTCGAGGGTTCGAGTCTGTAGGACGAACTAAAAATTGAATGTTTGGAGACATTAAGACGAATAATATCCGTGGGATCGATCGACTAATGAATACGCCGAAAAGAGACCTTCGAGGGAAAAGATGAATTGAAAAGAAACAATTAGAGGTATAGATTATACTGGAGCAACAGAAGAACCTATTACACTCTATCGATATCCCTTTACGATAGGTGGAATAGAGCAGAGCAGTTGAGGCTAGAAATAATGATAGTTGAGAATTGGTTATTATATCCTACACTATATACTTCAAGTCAACCGACTGACTACATATTTTAGAAAACTACTGACTACTTCAAGTCAACCGACTGACTAAAAAAAATCGAAAATCGATACTAGAGGCGAATGAACTTATGAGTTTAAAGTCTCTATTGTATAAAAAGTAGAAGTTTAGGTTGTTGATTCATGTAAGCCGGGGACTTCTGTACTCGCATGTGTTTTTTGACGTAGAACTACGTCTTTCATTAGGGGGGCCAAATCAGAAAACAGGTCACGTTTTTATGAAATGAAGTTAACGTTAATAACTATTTTTGCCGCGAACGGATTTTGACGATTTACATACCAAACGAATCGGAAATTCCCGGGGATTTGTTTGATATTTTATTGATCACAATCCCCTGGTGAGTAAATGATTAAAATTGATGAGAACTATAAGCGTTTCCATTTCCCATACATTCGTTCTGCTGATTTGTGTGCTTTCCCGAACAGAGGTGTCAATAACGAGCAACGAAGGGGAAATCGTAGGATTTAAAGGGAATATTTGCCTAGAGTATAAACAGTGGATCTCGCTGAGGCAAACTTTCAGTCTCGTTCTGTTTTCAAAGCAATGAACATCGCTTGTTCTCCCTTGTTTTGCGTCATCACATGTCTTCGTTTCGGGTTGAGCTGTGGATGCGACCAAGTCATTTATTCGCTGATGTCTCTGGCATTACAATCAATGCATCAAACTGACGCTATTACATTAAGGTTTTGAACTACACAATTGTGTGGGGAAGCATCAAGCTAGGCAATCTTCGGCTCACCAAGAAAATAAGTGTTCTGGAATTTGGTCTGTGATTTAGTTTCGCATGGCGGTAGCAAAACTTTCTCCACTAAGGATGACAGCTGCGCTTATCTTGAGCATGGAAAAGCAACTAATGTAACTTTTTTCGAGGCCAGTAATATTAGCAGAAGCGTTTCTATTGAGTATAGCGCAAAATAATGAGAAGTGTTTATATTCCTAGTAGCTTTAAGCCACCGATGTATGGCTCTGCATACTCTGGTTTACGTTGTACAAATGATGTCTAGAGGTGCGATTCCACTGAGGCAATACTATATAACATGTAGCATGATATTTGATACTTGCAAGTATTGTCATTGTTGTTGTTTCCATGCGGTGCCAAAGTTATATTAATGTAGTTATGAGATGTGGAATAATGGTGCTGGTACAACAAGTATATTATCGACTCTAGCTGAGTCTATGATAATTGCGAAAACATGAAACATGAAACAAATTGCGACATACGATCAGCTAGTGTATTGTTCTGCGAGGGCACGAATGAATCATCAATCAATTAGCGTCAACTGATTCTACTATAAAAAACCATTTCAGGGCGATCAAACCATTCGACTAAACAGTTATTTCTAAAATTTCACAGCATTATAAAATAATATCCGAACTTATTAACAAGCGATTTATATAAAATAACAGCGTAGTTCTACGTCAACAATGCGGTCGTATCTTTGACACCACCTCCTATAAATTTAAATTTTTTGCACTTCCGAATGTGTTTTCCTAACGCGGACTACAAAAACGGGTACGAACACAACGCTTTGGATCGGTTATTCAAGTGTGCATTGGAAGATATGCCTTCATATCTTCTGCTCACTGAATTTCTACGCATACCATTTGATGATTACGCAAAATGCTGATAACCACATTTGCTATGATAACGTCGATGGATTCAGCAATATGCGTTGGAAGTGCATATCAAAATACCTCACGTAAATACCTCACGTAAAAAAAATGTTGCGGTATACAATTCAGGTTCTTGAATGGCCCGTATCGTCTCTCGATTTGAATCCATTAGATTTCAACATTTAGGGATACATGCTGAGAAAATTGGGTGGAGTAATGCACTGTGAATTTACTACCTTGCCATGAAAGTAAAAAAAGAACCAGAGAAGAGATGTTCTGTGTTTTAATGTTATTGAATTAAGGAGGACCCCGACCTGGTCAATTGAGATTAAATCGAATGTTCGAATCTCTTGCGATGTGTTTAGGGTAATCAAAAAATCTATATCCAAAATGTTTATTCAAATTCGAAGAGTCGCTAAGAAATAGACCATACTTTTTTTTCACGTTGAGAACAAATTTCAGTCAAATCGGCATCGACCTTATACGTTGTAATGAATGACCCCATTTGTCACTGTAACTTTGTTAAGGAACCAAATATCCTCTTCACACAACATTTCTAAGGCTATAAGCGACTCGAAAATGTAAATAAAAAATTCGATCCCATATCGGGGCCCCTTTGATAAAGCGTATCGCTTTCGGGGTAATGGTAAATGGCTTAATTTTATATAAAACGTCAAACAGAATATTCAACGAATTTAAATTATCCGCATTATAGTGAAGAGATATAGCACACAAAAGTAGCAAAGCGCTAAATCTACCTGAACCGCACGGTTTAGCATTTGAATAAAAAAAATTGACGGACAATACATTTTGCCATGGAAGACAATCGATGTCTGATTCTGGTCGTTTCTCCATGCGTCTTTTTTACAGTGCTGTTTTTAAAAAGTTCACAGTGTAGAAAATTATTTCAAACTTCAATAACTCAAAACAACTGAACGAAATGGTATGATAAAACCTTCATTCGAAAGATAAAATGTCTACGCGTTCTATACTTGTTACTTTCTGATCCAAAAACTTGTTTCAATAGTCTTAAATTTGCTTTCAAAATAGGCTATTGAAATCACCAATCGGTATATAAGCGAGCGCCGCTCGGAAATCCACTCAGTTCTAATTGAACAGCGATTGGAGCATGTTGTCGCTGTTGTGGTGAAGCTCTTCATTTATCATGAAAGCGCGGATGAACGGTGTCACCAAGAGCCTGTTTGTGCACCTTAGGCCAGAAGGGAATCCATCAGGAGGAGAGTGATGCTACAAACGGTTCCCCGGGAAGATCTCGAAGCAGCCGCTACACACACACACACACACACACATACACGCACGGAATTCTTTCCGTTTGGATCGAGAAAGATCCGGAAAATAATCTGCCAGTTCCTCTAGGAATTTAAAAATACATTCATGTGAAAGAGTTTATTTGAATGTTTTCTATCCATGTAACACTGTGACCAAATATGTTTCAATCAAGTGCTATTAACAGATGGTTATCGAGTTAGCATTAACCACTGGTGGGCTTCCAGTATCGAGGAAAATGTGGAAATATCTAATCGTTACTGAAAATAATCTGCCAGTTCCTCTGGGAATTTAAAATTACATTCATATGAAAGAGTTTATTTTAATGTTTTCTATCCATGTAACACTGTGACCAAATACATTAGGTTTTGTGATTTTTCAATCAATCGCAATCAACAGGATAGCTTCTGAAGATTATTCTTCCCCATCAGTAGGATATTTCCGTATCCAATATTGGATGCATAAAACCTTGTGCCTCCAACGTAACGCTCTCGTTTTCGAAGTTCTCCAAATATTCATTCATTCAGAATGAATTCAGATTCAACTTCATACAAATGATCTCTAAATCAACGATAGTCCTACGTCACCCTTGCGGTTATACCATAGATATAACCCACTTCCTGTTTTTCAGATGCAAAACAGTAGTAAAATACTTCAAATTGAGTTTAAACTCAAGAAAATTTTCTCCAATATATTTTTAAGAAGAATAAAATTGAGCAATTTTTCGAGACTACTGAAAAGATTCCGGTTTACCATTACAACCCTGAATTGCACAATAAAGTATAGGATTCAACCTCGCTGTTCAGCTCCAGATCAAGCAAAGTTATAAAAATCGTCCGAGAAGTTACTTCGGTTTTTATGGGTTACAAAAAGAAATTGTTAGTTGATTACCTTGAAACAATAATAGATAATTAGAAGATAATTATCAAAATCTTTTGGACCTACCGAACGAACATGACAAAAGTTCTGCATTGTGGAAGAATTAAAATCATCTGTCACCATGATAATGCAATTTTCAATACAGGTCGGAGTCGATTATATACAGACTCGATTATATAATATGTGATTCGATTATATACAATTTTGGACTCAATTATATACAGTTTGGAAAAAAAATATTTTTTTTATATTTCAAATATGGCTTATTTCAAGAAGAAATGTAACCTTTCAATGTTAAGGTGAAGTTTAAGTGGCTATTATATGTACGGTGGGTAAAAATCGTGATTTTTGAAATTTTTGGCCGAATTTTCACCAGGAATTGTTCATATCGATATTGCAGCTAAATTAAGAAAGATAGAAGCTGGGCGTCAAAGAACAAATTGTAAAGCGGTTAAAGAACTTCAATTTAATTGATAGAAACAATCTAGTTTAATATAAATTTTTAGGAGTAAATTTAAAATAACACATTACAAGTTATTAACTTTTAAGTGTTTCACTTCCAAAATGTTATTAAAATCCACTAATTCAGTTGTTCCACTACTATATCCTGTACCAAATTTTGCCATCTGTTAAATGAAAGCATCAGAAACGTCTTCCGTAGCGTACTTTTCAATGTTGAGCCAGTTTGAGGCAACAGAGTCCGAAACAAAAAAAAATTCTCTAACTCTGTCATTGTTGAAATTCGAACACATGCGTAGGAGGATTTTTTCATCAAATATGATCGTCTATCACCTCCTGAGAGAATCTGGATAATTTTTTTTTTCATGTGATAAAGGTGTTTTCTGACATTAAGGGGATGAATCAAAAATCAAATTCCTCTTTTATTTTCAAAAAACCAAAAATACATGCAAAAAAAACTAATAAAACAATTGTTTTGACTCGATTATATTTAGGATTCGATTATATACAGTGAGAAGAAATCAAACACAGTATATAATCGAGTCCGCGCTGTACCAGCGATTCCGGAGAGACAAGGAAAATTCCGGTTTAGGGATGTTACACATTAGGGTTTCTCAAAGTGGTCGATATCGACACCTTGGGATCGATTTCGGTTTCCCAGAAACGAAAATTGATTTTGGAGGTCGACTGGGTCTGAATATAGATTCCTATAAAATAACACAAGTTCTTATTTGAAATATTAAAGATACTCTATAAGTTGTGTTACGTGAACCATCCAGTTATTAAAATGACCAGGGTTGGCACATTTGATCCTGTAAAATTTTCTCACAATAAATTGTATGACGTTTATACATGGTTTTGTCGAACTTTTCTGTTCTTAAATTTTCCGTCAATTTAATCCTTGACGCTCCTCCTTGAGTCGATACATAGTTCTTTGCTTTCGAAATAGAGTCCATCATTGTGGAAGCCAACCGATTTCAGAACTTCGTTTTGTTGGCATTGTGAAGCGGGAATATTCACTCAACACACGCTGATGAATATGGAATTATCAAGAAGTGTCCTAAAAACATCCTTGGCAGGAATGAAGAAGTGAAGTAACATTTCATATGGTTCAACATTTTTATAAATCAAGGTATATATCTTCATGGCTCAACGACAAAAAAAACTAGGTTTATTAGTAAGAAGGTAGACAGAGAAAATGAACTGTAATTAATTTAATATTCTAATTTTAATTTGAAAAAATATAATTAAATTTTGAATCTTTGTAATTCTGTATATACAAATTCTGTATCTGAAATTTGGCGAAAAATCTGTTAAAATACAGAATATTCTGTAGATGTGGCAACCCTGAGAATGACTAATATCTTACCAGAAAATGTTATTGCTGTACATTTTAAAAACTCAACAAGACGATGAGTGTGCACAAGATGAAAATGAAAAAGTACAAAAAGTACAAAATGAAAAATTTGGCAGGCAAAAAACCTGAACAGGTTCGTGCAAGAGCGTACGAATTATTTAGGCATGTTCAACAGTTCTCTGTATTTTAAACATATATGTGATTTAACACGAAGGAAGTGATCATCAAATTCATGTCCAAACATGCTCCTGATATTTTACTCTATAACAAGCCTGCCCTTAGGTTGCAAGTTCAGAGGCCCTCTGAAATACGTTGGATCTTGAATGATAATGTACTCAACTTCTTCAACAAATTCAAGAGATTACAAGGTATTACATAGCTGAATGAAATAAACTAGAATAAAGTGATTGAAGAAAAAAATTACAAAATGCTTGGCCATCTATGTGCATGGCGAAACCATTTTTTCAAAATTATTTCAGGAAGCTTGAGATGGGTCGCGAAGAGAGAAAAATGTTATTCAATTTATTGTAGACCAACAGATTTTCTCTTCAGCTGGACGAGTCTACATTACCCAGCAATGAAGCTCTGTTGTTAGGGTATGTTCGATACATCAAAGATGAAAATATGTGCCAAGAAATGATTTTTGCTACAAACATGAAGACAAATACCAGAGGAGAATCGATCGGTTTTTTTACCCAAAAAGCCATTTAATGGAAGAACATTGAGACTGATGGTGCACCATCAATGGTTGGTCGTCATCGTGGTTTTACAGCTCACTCAAAGTTACGACTGCGTAAGGTAGTGGCCATTCACTTCGCGATTCACAGACAGCATTTAGTAGCAAAAATCTGAGCCCTAGATCGCATCTGTCTTTACTGTGTGTTATGAGTGCTATCAAAAACCTTCGATTATTTGTTCAGCTATATGAGAAAAACGACGAAATATTTACTCGGTTACTTCGACACGCTGGAGTTCGCTGACCACCAAGAATCTCTTGCATAGCAAAATTTTCAGCTTTTTTGAATTGGTGTTTCAGCTGCAGCGTGACGATTTCAACTTGATTGAAACAATATTAATAATATCGGCTCTTCTGACAAAACGTTCAAAACACAATTTGAGCAGAAGAAAACATTCACAGTTTCTGCATTTGGCAAAATTATCACAAAAGCTTCAGGACCATGTTATATTATCATATGTCACTCACTAGGAAGCATTACACAAGGATTTCACTAAAATATTTTTAGATCTTCAAAATTTTCAAATTCGACAATGGATCCAAGGTGAAAATGCAAGAAAAGTTGATTATCATCAACACAGATGAGGATCTCGAGCAGGGGTACAACCAAAGTTGTCATATGTTCTAGTTATAACGAAACATTGAAAAACAGTATCCCGCGATGTGAGTCATTGCTGAAAAATATCTTCTCGTTTTCCATCATCATACTTTGTCGAAAAAGGCTTCATTATGGTCACAAACAACGCGAAACAGAATTTTAAAAATCAACGAACGCGAAGATTTAAGTCTTTAACTAACCAATATTGAACCGTATTTTGATATTTTGTTACTTGTGGATAGATTTTGATTTGGCTTATGATTTGAATGTTTTTATAGGTTGGGAGTAATTTTTATTAATAATTATTTATTACACTTGATATTTACTAAATTTTATCTCTATTTTGTTGAATATGATGAGAAAATATTTTTTTTTACTGTATTATAGTGACTTTCAACACATTTTTGGCTGGTTTGTCACATTACTTCCATTTTTTGGAAGAATGTCGAGAGTGTGAATTGAACTCATGATCTTCTGCGTGAGAGGTGCGGATGTTATCACTACGCCAGATCGCCTCCGTGAAAAAATAATTTCAAGTTTATTTATTTAACCATCTGCAATGTTTTCAAACTGATAATTATCCAGTATGAAAAAAAACTAAAGATATTATTTTCAAAGAAATTTTGGCTATGGGGGTCTAAGGTACGACTTAATTCTGGAAAAGGGGTCTCTTGCCCAAAACAGTTTGAGAACCCCTGTACATTGATTGGATAATCGCTGGCTTATTGGCGTACCGGCCGGTGTATCGAACGGATTGAGTTATTTTTGATTCACAAACTTGTTTTTCATTTCCGTTCCGCGAGCCTTTCATATGCTGTTCCTATAAGAATATACTCTACCCAGAGCTCGATAGAAATTATCATTTCTCAAATTCTCGATGAACAAAACAGGTTTGGATATTTGCAGCATCAAATCGGAAATATTCGGTCATAATAGTGCGCGCAACTTTTGACATATAAGACTTGCAGGACGACGATATTACGATCATCTGTAGCCCATACCATGCTTCCTCTATTTAGTAGTAATATAAGTAAGGTGTTATGTATGGTGAAACTTCCAAGAATCTGTCAGAGCTTATCTATAACTGGATATACTTTCGCACTCCACTCGCTGGGAAGCTCTTTCTCAACTAGAGTCTCAGTAATCACTCAGGGTGATTCTAATGCACAGCAATCGGCCACAAGGCTCAGGAAACTACATACCGATCCCAACCTGCTATCGGAAACAGGTTGGCTGTATTTTTATTTATGTTCACCAACAAATTCCTTCGCACGGGACCCCACTTGTTATCTTTGCGTTCGGGCTCGGATACACATATACACACCGCACATGGGCTGGCTTCGAAAGAACACACCCACACTCGCGAGAAAGGCGTGCTGGGCTCATCCAGCACAAACACCTGTACACCTCCTACACAACAAGCTCGAGCACACATAGAAAATAGCACCACTGAAGGCAGGAAAATCCTACCACCACATTATGTGTGTATAAATTACGGGGACTACTCTTCTGAATCAGGACTTTCTTTTCTCATATCACTTGGCGTTTTGGTTTCCTTCCTTTTTTCCAATTGGTTCCACTTATCTTCACAGCACTTTTGCGTGTAAGAAAATTTTCACTTCCTGGTTAGCGAGATCCTTACCAGTGCACATAAGGACGATTAAATGGAATATAATGCTTGGTTAACAACAATAAAAAAAGGGCCGTAGGCAAATGCCATAACGAATTTCAGCATTACAAACGCAAACCATCCTCGTTGCACCTTTTCACACTTAAGACATCGCTTATCACTTCCAGAAACCCCCCTCTGGCAAAAAAAAAAAAGTAACACACCTCCTTCGCGAGGGCGAGAAAAAATTGCGAACACAATTTGGGAGCTTACTTTCCGGACGTAATATGAATGGAATAAATTTTAGTACACCACATTTTAACTACCTTTTATCGAAGAACTTCCTGGTCGCGTCAAGACACCAATCGAGGCACTTTTCCTAGCCCGAACAAGCAGAAAATTGTGCCAGTTTTTTCCTGGCTCGTCTGGGAATCGAACTTTTGCTTCCTCTCCTCGAGAACACACACTGTAGGTGTGGGTCGGAATAAAAGACTGAAATAGACAGCGAGCTAGCGAGAGAGAGCGAGAGCCAAGGAACAACACACACTTCAGATACAAAGTAAATTCAATCCGCCATTGGAGACACCGTAGCGAAGGAAAGCTCGACCGAACTGTGTCAAAGCGCAAACTGTTCTGAGAGTTTGTTCCAGCAGCTTTGGGGCTTTGCCGCGGCCAGCAAAGTTATGCGTTGTGTTGTTATTAGTGTGAAAAATGCTCCACTTGAACCGTGCAGCGGTGAGATTTTGGTACAGATGCTAGAGTGAATCCGGTGAAATTGGGTTTACAATGATGCTGTAGAAACTTCGGTTCATGTTTGAGTTTTTCTGCTATGGTTGGTTGGGAAGTTTTTCGGAGAACGTAGTTTATCAAGCGATAGTTTTACAACAAATTCATCAGTTTCCGGGTTTCCTTGGATAGTGTCTTTCAATCATTGGAAGAACAAGACAACTATTTTTGCATGTGTTACCATCGAGGATTACATACAGTCAGAGATGCCAACCTTCCTGATTTTTCAAGGTTTCCCAGACTTTTTGGTACACTCCCTGATATCCTGACAAACACTCGATTTTCCCTGATTTTACTGAAATGATCCTGATTTTTGTAGTTTTTACTTCATTAGAATAAAAAAATTATCCGTAATAATTACACTGCAAATGTTGGAATTGAGAACTGTCTCAACAGCTTAGGGGCTGTCCACATACCTCGTGGACAGAAAAATCATGTTTTTGAACATCTCCCTTCCCCACCGTGGACAAACGTGGACTTTTCCTATACCCCTCCCCCTGTTGACCACGTGGACATTACACCAATTATTTCTAAAAAGATCAACATAAAATTGAACCTCGCGTAAATTTCATTTTGGGATTGCTTCTATTTTCTATTTTATAGTTTTATGGATAAAAATATTAGCTAAATTAATAATAACGGTTTGTTTTAAATTCATTTATTTGGTTTTCTAACATTCCATGGAAAGTTATTTGTATAGCTATTTAGTTTCTTCCCAATTCCAAGAGATTGTTTTCACCGCTAAAATCCACATAAAAAATTTACTTTTGAATCTATTCTCGGGAATTCTTTATTTCAATACTCCATTAATATCCGCCGTAAGTTGATTGAGATGTATATGTTTTCAAAAAAAAATCAGACAAAGAAATCTAGGGCTTCATTACAAAATAGTTATTGGAATCACGGAACAAAGCAGCAGTGATAAAGAAAAAATCGATATCGGTCATGCTATTCAAGTTATAAGAATGTCGCGTTAAATTATGTAGTGTTGGTATGTTTAACACACAAATGGCAGCTCAAATGAACAATGAACCTTGTTAATATAATGAAAACGCGCAGTAAAGATAATGTACGTCCGTGTCGTTACAGGTTTTATTGAGAGAAAAAAAGAAAAATGATAAAGTACAGTACAGCAGAGAAACGTCAAATGTTACACATTAATTCCAAACTATAACAGAGTTGGCTTCAATTACATTGTAGCACAGATATGGATAATTAGATGAAGCACAGCTTATATAATTCCAACACCCCCGCTTAAGCTGATGCGTCCACTCCCATTGCAGCTCGGTTTCGTTCTAACTTGATCCGTTCAAGGGTCTTGGTCAGACCATCCGCAATCTGTTTATCGGTGCTTACATAACTCAGCCTTACGATGTTCTGATCGAGGGCATCGCATACAAAGTGATGACGTATGTCTATATGCTTCGTCCTTGGCGTATAGCCTCTGTTTTTGGCAATACAGATGGTACTCTGATTGTCACAGCACAGTTCGATGGTTTGATCCAGACCTAGTTGTTTCATCAAACCACGCCACCACATAGCTTCCTGTACGGTGGCGGATAGAGCCATGTACTCGGCCTCGCATGTAGATAGAGCTACGGTGGGTTGCCGCTTACAACACCAAGACACTGCAGCACCTTGCAGCATAAAAATATATCCGCTGGTTGACTTACGATCGTCCAGATCCGAAGCCCAGTTAGCGTCAGAGTAACCGATCAAATCGGTATTACCTCCCTTGGTGTATCGCAGCTGAAGTTTCGACGTACCGCGTATATATCGAAACAGGTGTTTTACCGCTTCCCAATGCTTGGTTCCTGGATTCGCGTTAAAGCGACTTAATTGGTTGACTGCAAAAAGAATATCGGGTCTGGTGCACTGCGCCAGATACATCAAACTGCCTACAGCTTCCTGGTATGGGATAGCTTTCATTTTTGCAATCTCATCCGCGGTCTGTGGAGCCGTCTCCTTAGTCAGCTTCATGCTGGAGTTCATCGGGGTCGACACTGCCTTCGCTTGTCCCATGTTGAATCGGGAAAGCACCGATTCTATGTAAGCTTCTTGATCTAGAGCTACAGCATCCTTCTTCCGAGTAATTCGCATTCCTAGGCACGAGCTAGCTGGTCCTAAGTCTTTCATCTGGAACGTGTTGTGCAGCTTCTTCTTGATGTCGCTGGTCCACATATCATCATTGGAAAAGATGATCACGTCGTCTACGTATATCGCAACAAATATCATCCTATTGCATTCGATACGATAATATAAACATGGGTCGAAATTCGAAGATGTCAGTCTGAACCTACGCAGCGCCGCATCGAGTTTAGCGTTCCAAACGCGGCTCGATTGTTTAAGGCCATAGAGAGCTTTATTCAAACGGCAAACCAGTCTTGGCTGGTCGGACCTTTGAAAACACGGCGGCTGGTCCATGTAAATTTCTTCTGGCAACTCTCCTTGGAGGAAAGCCGTTGTTGCATCCATTTGGTCAATGGAGAATCCATGCCTGGCTGACAAGGCGAAAAGGTATCGCAGGGAGCTATGACGGACCACGGGTGAGTAGGTCTCGTTATAGTCCACCCCCTCTCGCTGCGAGAAGCCTTTTACGACTAGGCGGGCCTTGTGTCTGTTCACGTTGCCGTTTGCGTCGTGCTTGGTCTTAAAGACCCATTTACATTTGATCGGTCTTCTTCCTTCAGGCAGCTCAGTTAGTATCCACGTGTCGTTTGCCATCAGCGCATCATACTCCTCAAGCATTGCTCGTTTCCAGAGTGTCGCGTCATCCCGCAATAGCGCCTCTTGATGTGTAACCGGATCACCACTAGTCATTGGATCCATATCGATCGCGGTTGCGATCCCACTGAACTGCTCCTGGGATGTGAGCTGGGCTGGTGCAACCAATTCGCTCTCGTTCGTACCAGCTTTCTGTAAAATTTTAGAATGCGGCAGACCTTTATTCGTTATTTGATAGTCATTATACTTGCCTGGAATTTTGTGCTCCCGACCGCTACGCCTCAACACCTGTGACTGAGGTGGATTTGAAGTTTTGCGCGGTGAGAGCACAGGAGTCACGTCGTAACCGTTGAAATCTCCCTCGTCTTCACTGTTGCAATCCGTGAAGGACTCTTCCTCGTCGTCGTTGTCTTCGCTCTTCTCGACCAAAGTTATCGGTGAAGCGATGAACTCGACGTCTAGCGGGATCAAAACTGGATGCTGCTTCTCAACTGGTGAACTTGATATACCTTCGTCGATGAAACACACTTCGCGACTGATGGAAATTTTACACGACTGCGGATCATAGAGCCGATATCCTTTCGTGTTGCCGTCGTATCCCACGAAAATGCATTCGCGGGACTTGGGATCCCACTTCTGTCGCCTTTGTTTGGGCACTTGCACCATCGCCTTGGTGCCGAAGATCCTAAGGTGGGACACATTCGGTTTCTTTCCGGACCAGACTTGTTCGGGAGTAAAGTCGTGACCTTGCGTAGGGGACCGGTTAAGCAAATAAACGGATGTGTGTACGGCTTCAGCCCAAAACGTCTTTGCCAGCCCTGCTTCGAACAGTAAGCAACGAGCACGTTCAACAATGGAACGGTTTGCACGCTCTGCCATGCCGTTTTCCTCCGGGGTGTATACGGTAGTTTTCTGGTGTTGAATACCGTGTATTTTTAAATATTTTTCGAATCCTTTATTTACGTACTCCTTCCCGTTATCGCTACGAACCACCTTTATTTTCCGTCCGGATTGTCGTTCGACCATCACATGGAACTCTTGGAAGGTTCTCAATACTTCGGCTTCCGATTTCGTTTTGAGGAAATACGTCCACATCTTCCGAGATTTGTCATCTACGAATACAATATAATACCTGCTTCCGCCAAGTGATTTCACTTCCATGGGGCCGCAAACGTCTGTGTGCACCACATCGAGTATTTCCATTGCACGTGAACCTTCTTTGCTAAAGGGATGCCGACAATGTTTTCCCATTGCACACACCTTGCAGTTTATCGTATTTGTGTTGTTGATTGCGATTCCATCCACCAATCCGTTGGCTAACTTCTTGACACTTTTGAAGTTCAAATGTCCCAGCCGCTGATGCCAAACCTTCGCGCTGGTTGCTATCGAGCAAGCCAAAGCATTCTTCACATCCGCCGGCCGCTGTTTGAGTGAAAACAACTCATTCTCGTGACTACCTGTGGCAATAATTCTACCGTCGCTGTTCGAAATCTTACATCCAGCATCAGTGAACACAACAGTATATCCTTTTTTAACTATTTGATTTACGGAAAGTAGATTTACAGAAAGCTCCGGGATTAGTTGAACATCATGAACAGGAATGCAATTCTCCTGACATGTCGGCTTTAAGCTGGCCGAACCAGTTGCCGTTACCTTCATCCCGCTTCCGTTAGCAGCAATAACAGATCCGCTCGATGGCTGCAAATTTTCCAGAAATTCCGGGTTGTTCGTCATGTGCACGCTTGCACCAGAATCAATGAACCAATCAGATACCTTCTTTGACGAAAAAGTTGATAATACCGCACAGAAAGCATCTTTTTATACGCTTCTGCATTCTCGAGCAATGTGTCCAAATTTGTGACACTTCCGGCACTTTGGTCCTTTCGGGGGATTATTCTTCGCTTCGTTCTTCGGTTTAAAGTTTCCAACTCCGCTGCTTCTCACTGTTCCCGTCCGTTGGTTTGCCAGCAATGCAGCGTCCTCCGCTGGAAATTTTACCTCTTGCAGCAGCTTTGTCTTTATTGCGTCGCCTGTAATCGGCGTACCCGAATTCTCAAGAGCCATAATCATCGGACGATATTCATCGGGGAGACCGGCCAGTAGCAATGTTCCTATCCATTCGTCGGAAATCGGGAAATTTATTCCATTCAGCTGGTGTGCGGTCGTAACAATCCGGTTGACGTAGTCGTCCATCGACGAACAAGCGGACAGCTCAGTTTTTATCAACTTGTGCAGCAATCCAACTCTTCTTGTCAATCCTGTGTCGTCGAAAGCACTTTCCAGTTTCGCCCAAACTTCCTTGGCAGATTTTGCTTCTTTGACGTGCACGTAATTTACGGGGTCGAGCAGCAAAATGATTTTTGCTCTCGCTCGGCGATCGGATGTGGCGTTAACTATTTTGTCGGTTCCGTCCTCATTTTTCTCCGGCTTGACAGCGCTCCATAGATCCTCCAGCTCCAAATATGTTTGCACCGCAAACTTCCATGTGGGCCAGTTACTTCGACCAGTGAGTCGCTCGATTCCCGGAAGACTCGAAATGTTGTGAACTACCGTGCCAGCTCCTCCAGCTGGTGCTATATTTCCTCGAACCGAGGTTCCAGCATCGTTTTCGCATTCGCCTCCAATCATTTTATCACCCGCGTACCGAATAATCACTTTTCACACGACGAAAAAATTTCCGCGTCAGGGCACATAACCTGTTAATATAATGAAAACGCGCAGTAAAGATAATGTACGTCCGTGTCGTTACAGGTTTTATTGAGAGAAAAAAAGAAAAATGATAAAGTACAGTACAGCAGAGAAACGTCAAATGTTACACATTAATTCCAAACTATAACAGAGTTGGCTTCAATTACATTGTAGCACAGATATGGATAATTAGATGAAGCACAGCTTATATAATTCCAACAAACCTGCATCGTGATCGCTGGCTTCATGTACCAATGATCTTTCTGTTCAACCTCGTAAGTCTTGGAAAAAAATTAGATTATTGTCAAATTCGTGCCGGTTTTAATTCTCTAACGGACTGTGAAAACTAGGCATTCAATCAACGCAAATTACAATACAGCAACATGTTTACATACACATACACTGAAATACAAAGAGACTTTGCAATAAACAAAACAATTAAAAACTATTAAAAAATTGGTGGCATTATAGTTGCCACCTGCCCGTCTAGCGTATATATCGCACTGAAATGCATATAAACCATCGAAAAAAACTAAATGGACGATAACTTCGTCAAATATGCTTCTTTTCACACACCGCACAAAAAAACCGCACAAGAACAGAAACGGCACAAAAAATATCGCACAAAATAAAACCGCACAAAAACAGGTTTTACTGTAGTTTTAAATTTTTTTCGCGCCCAAAAAAATCAAGCACGTTGCTAGATATTAGAACTAGTTACCACAGTTAGGCTAGAAGTAATAATTTATTGTTAAAGAAGAGAAAAAATAAAATCGTTGATGGTAATATAGTTACCACTACCCGTAAAGGGGTTCAGGGAAAAAATCCAAAGCATCACAATTATAGATACACAATTATTCGAATATATTGGGTCAATTAAATAGTATCCGCGTTTTTCTGTTTAATTTCTGAATGATTTTTTTTGAAGTAAGACTACGTCTAACTGGAAGATTAGGGGGTAAAATGAAAATCTAGGCACTGAACAAGTAGCAAAAAATTAAAGATTTCGAGCGCTTATAACTCGATGATTTCTTAATAGATCGCAAAGGTGTTTGCAGGGTCTGGGCTATACCGTGGATCCATCAAAGCTTCCCAACTAATCGCCCTGTTTTTTAAGCGCGTCATCAGAGATTAATGTGACACTTTTCTGTTCATCGATTTTGGTGGTTTCTTCCATAATCGCCTCGTGAAAACTATCCAGTTGTGAACCGCACAACACTGAATTAACCTTTTGGCTATGTAACTCCTCATGATCGAAGATTTGCTTCCAGTTCCACCATACACACAGCGTCCCTTTTTTGGAGTCAAGGCTTTGATAATATTTGTAGTGGTTTGTCTCGCTTATCCCATGATCTTTTGCGAACGATATCGTATTTTTCCCATTTCTATCAACCGTGATTATTTGCTCCAGAAATGTGTTGATATAGTTGTGCTTCGCTGATGAAAATTAGTCAATCAACTTCCTTTAGAATAATTCATGCAGCTTCCAAACATCGAGTTTCTCTGCGTGGCCTCTTTTTCAAACTATTGATTGCCTAAATCTTATTCCTGAAAAACTGAGCAAGGTTCTTTTCCATGCTATTCTATAAGTCGAAATTATTGCGCTCAAGAAAAGTGGCCCGAACAATTGATAACCGGAAGGATCAATACCTGGTGAGGGCGACGGGTGAAATAGCACTCCTTAGGGAAACAGAACATTTTCGGCCGAACTGTCAAAGCCTTTGTCCGGTGGAATACGACGTCTATCATATTGGATAATTCTGTTAGTTTGTTCTAGATCGCTGACTTTAATTTCGTTTAGTTATGAGCAGTACTTGTTAGAATTTATTGAAGCTTTGTAGAAGCACATAAATCAGAATTCCTTTCCAATCTCACCAGATACAAGATCCAATAGTATGGAATCGATACATAGTAGCGTTCTACATAACCAGGTAATTCGTTGTTCATTTTCCTTTGGTTCATCACCTTTGGAGTTCTCGAAAGACAGAGACAACAACAAACCCGTAACTAAGAAAACTATGTCGTGCATTTTTTCAAATTACAAGATTCTGAGTATCTTTGATGGTGTCTTCGTCCTGGCGGAATGTCAATAAGTTCATCACTCTCAGTTCATGTGCGTTACTCTCAGAATACGCATTTCAGCGAAACAGTTCAACGATATGGAAAAATATGGTCTTTTATTGAAAAATATGGAGTACACGTAAGGAGCGGCAAGATTGAAATTCGATGAAAATGCAGAGCAGATATCATTCATTTTTGATCATATAGTATTTTCAGAAATATTCATTTTATGTGTCCACGTGGACATTATCTAAACTCCCTCCTCCCTCACCGTGGACAAGCGTGGACATTTTCGTACCCCTCACCCCCCACTTGGTATGTGGACAGCCCCTTATAGGAAATAAACCATTCGGTTCGCACTTCTATAATGTTTAATCTTTGTTGGATTTTTATGTATCTATTCCGAAGCGATTCGTGTTGCTGGAGGGATCATTGTCATCATTTATTAAATCTTGAAGTTGGCGAAGAAAGAAAGATACATTATCAGATTAGAATGTCCGAAAGTAGTTGCAAATCGTTATATTTTGATTTTAAATAATTATTAAATAATTATTTATTGGTTTTTAAATGTTGTCCTGGCTTTTATTTTACCGTTTGTCTACACATTTCTTGATATTACTACAAAAGCTTGCTGTTATAATATAAAATCATCATCAAATACATTTTTTTGTTGAATATATTTCACAATTTAAAAAACGAGTTCCTCTATTACGTAGAACACATACTCGATGCGGAAACGTAAAATTATTTTTTTTTATTTTTTTTTATATTAATAGTATCAAATATGATTTTCGCTTCACAATGACAGAACATGAAGCTCAATGCCGTCAACGCTAATTCAATAAATGATCGTTCAAGATAGTGTTGCAAAATTGTTTCTCTCATTTCTTACTTCAAGGATGCCAGCTTGTCATACTTTGTCCCAAAGATCCTTCAAGGAAAAAAACTTCGATTCTATGAACAGCATAAAAAACCTTGAACAGTTTTCGACGACAAAGCAAACATGATAATGAAATTTATATCCTGCGTGAAAACTGACGAATGATTGTGGAATAAAACTGTGAATATTAGATTTAAATTTAAAAAAAATTGTAATGGGTTGTATCAGTTTTTGACGTAGAACTACGGAATTATGTTATTCAACACACTTGTTCATCACTTCGGATATTATTTTAGAATGCATCAAAATTTTTGTAATATCTTTTTAGCTGTTTAATTTTTTATTACTTCAGTAGACTCGAAAGAGCCGAGTAGAGTCGAATGCTATCAGTATTTCTCGTTTATTTGGTTCAACCCGCATCAGACTTTCTCCTTCCTGCTCAGATATCAATCACAAACTATAAACACATTTGCTCCTATATTTTGCTTGAGATGTAATCGAACCCCACAACATGCAACAGTAAGGTTACCCTGCTGGAGTTCGAAAGCATACTTTCATGAAATAAACGTTTATCTAAATAAATGCAGTGTATATCTATATTCCAAAATTCTGGAAACTCTTCCACATCCGCACTAGCGCAAAAAAAATCTCGTATGCTGCTCTTATTTGTCGCAGCACACCTCGATACAAAGGGCTTCCTCTCCTTGTATCGAGCTGTGTGTGTATGCATGTGGAATCAGCATTAGGCATGTGAAATCAGCATTAGGCATGTATGATATCCGCTAGTTGTGTAATGCTAGCTCATTCGCATCTGTGTTTTCATTCTATTCTATTTTTGGTTTCCGCCTCTAGCCCTGAGAAGGGCCCCATGTGGAGAGAAACTCTATCCCATACTCCTCTGTCACCCGACAAGAAAACAATCCTCTCCCGCTCGACGCTCTGCGGCAACCATGTTGCTTCGATGACCACCAAACGAGAAGTAGTGTGGCTTCAAATCACGGATGGCTTATTTAAACCAAATATGTTGAAAACGGGTAGAAATGAATGTATCAGTTGCTCGTTATTGACAGCTCTGTTCGGGAATGCGGCAAAACAAATGTATGAGAAAATGAGAATGCTTCCAGTTTTCATCAATTTAAACTGTTTAGGTATTAGTGGATTGAACTATATAGTATATCAAACGAATCTTAGAGAATTTCCGATTCAATTGGTGCGCAAAGTATCAGAATTTGTCCACTGAGAAAATAGTTATTAACGTTAACTTTATTTCACAAAAACGTGACCTGTTTTCTGATTTGGCACCCTTCCTGAAAGACGTAGTTCTACGTCAAAAATGTTGCTATTATTTTCCTAAAAATGATCACGGACTTTTCGGACTTTCCAATTTTAATTATCCTGATTTTTACTGATTTTTATTTTCATTTATCCTAATTTTTGAAAATTTTAGTTGGCAACCATACAGTGATGGCAAAAATAAGAAAAACAATAATAATGTAATTATTTTTTCCCTTTTTTATGTTCGTTTTATATGTAGGATTATTTAATATTACATAGTTGTTATCTAGGAACACACCATTCGAAAGAGGAACAGACACATAATCAAGATTTCTTTATATCAGTAACCTCCAGATATTTTTACAACGATTAAAAAAGTTACAAAGTTTTGGGATGGAGAAAAACAAATATACAACAAAAAAATAATTGACCACTCATAATCAACTAAGCTTCATATTTCTACCAATTGAACAATTACGTTTTTTATTATAAACCTCACTTTCTATTTCCGGTAGAATGAGCATTTCATTTCTATGTTGTGTCAACTTTGAAACGATTAGATACATAAATTGCATGTTAATCTGCTTTTTAGTTAGTGATTTGTGTGGTGCTACATTCCCGTCTTTCGAAACATTGCAAAAATCAGTTTCCCAACCATTTCATCATTGTTTGGAACAAAACAAATTCCGTTCATTGCACGGTAGCATGGAAAACATTCAAGAAAAATGAGTACCCGAGAGAGGAATCTCCAGCGTAAAAAAAAGAGTTATCGCAAAAACATGAAACGAGAGAGAAGACGCAGAATGTGTCGAAATTATGTTGTATTTGTTTACCCGCGAGAACGGATGAGTATACCGTTGTTCATTCATTGATTTTCCGAGAGTTGTTTTGGTTTATTGTACGTTACGCTGCAAGCACGGCAGCGTTACATCCAGCGTGAAACGGGATCCATCACTGACAGATGTCCGTTATAATGAACGATATAGAATGAATTAAACGATTCACGTTGACAACATTGCGATTTGTGTGTTTCGTTGGTGTGAAGAGTGTGTAAATTATGAATGAAAATTATTGTATCCGAATCAAATAAGAATTTTACTTAATAGAGTAAAACGCATTTCGACGAGTGGTGAAAGAAAACTTGAATGAAACATTCATTAATTCATTAATTCATTAATTATAATGATGAGACTTAAGTGGATATTTGAAAATTTATTGAGAAAATGAAAAAGGTATTCCTGTGGAACATAAAACTTACTGCTACTGCATTCAAAGCATTCCCACTACCATACCCATAGATGAGGCAATACACGATTTTCATGCGATCCAGTTATCAACCAACCTTTGATTTCTTCATAAGATAAGACAAATGGTAATCAGAGGGAACAATGTCTGGGGAATATGGAGGGTGTTTACTTTCCCAGTTTCGGGTTCGATTCCCGTTCTGGTCGGAAAATTTTTCTTCATAGAAATTGCATTTCGACTTGCACTGTGGTCACGCGTATTCTAGAATTTGCCACTTAGAATACATCCAAAGCGTATAATTCGGCATAGAAATCTCAACTAAGCACCAATGAAAATGATGCTAGTAATACTGCGTTGATACGGTGAAGTTCCTCTAGCAACGTTAGTACCATTTTAGTACCATTGCAGAAGATGTCTATGGAACCATTTAGTAGTGATAATTTCAAATGGTAGATGCTCCTAATTGTTTATTTCGAATTTTTAAGTGGATTCCTATGTTTTTATTATTCAAATAAAAATCAATGCTCTAAAATTGACAGTTAGTTCGTTTTCGACAGTATGTTGGCATGGAATAAGCAAAGAGAATAATACATGCATACATTTTGTTTGTTAATACGTTTACGAATACGTTTTTAAGAAAAATAAAACATTTCATAATAGATCGTAAAGTTGTTTACATCAATTGATGGGAAATATTTCTACGCATGATGTGAATTGACTAGAAAATGAATTGACGAGCACTGAAAGCGAAGATGACTGATGAACTATTCTGGTCAATACTTATTCTCTCTCAAGAGATGAAAACTGGCTTCTTACTCTTTTTTCTGCATTTTCGTCGACCATGTGCTAGATAACACGCGAGATGTTAAGGTTGCCAAATGTTATAAAATTTCAGGAAATTATTCCCCATGAGAGAAATATGCGTTCTTCATATTATGTATTTTCTTAGCTGTACCAATTTTTTGTATTAATTATTCAACCGATGTGACATTCACATTCATGGTGTTCACAAATTTTAAACAATTGGTATTTTCCTGCTATTTTGGCATGCGGAAAAAAATAGATACGGAGAAATCAGAGAAAACTAGAAAACGTAGATTTGATAACAGAAGTATGATATGTTGAAATACATTAGTTAAATTTATGGTTCACTTTATTTGTCAAGAGATTATGGGCCTTACCATACTTCACATCACGATGAAAACGAAATGAACGACACGTCGTTGAACTTTGTTCTACGAGTTAGTGAAGTGGCAAAGATAATGATGGTTTTTAAGTCAGAATGAACCATTTTCAAATAGAAATTATGAATGAAAATAAACTTCTCCGTATCGAATTAGTGTTCAATTGTATCTGAAGATAATTTTATATTATAATTATAAATTTTTGTGAGTATATCGGAAAGTGTATATAAAATAAGTTATGTTAGGATAAGAAAAACGTGCTTCAAGTAAATAAATAATGCCAAATAAATTCAAATCTGTGTTGTCTCTTCGTTCAACCTGACCTCAATCCACACTTCTACTCCCTCTGATATGGATCTTGTTACGCACACCATCGTATTTTACGTCCAGTGAAAAAAAAAGTAAAGTGAAACGAAAAACTTGATTTCTGATGCAAAAAAAAAAAAAAATATTGTCTACCCATCGTGAACTCAAACCAACGAATTTAGACAGTTATTAGGTATGCTATACAGACAGTCAAATCGTATAAATTTCACTCGCTTTTCCCTGAACTGATCATTCATTTTCCAACCGGGAAGCAAAGCAAAACTGAATGAGTAAGAGCATAATTTGCAAGGCAAGGAGTTGAATCAGAGTTTCCCCAAGGGCCTTTTCCAAGGCTAGAGACGAATGAACTGCAAAAATTGATTGTGTCTATAATTCAACCGGTAATTTTTAATGGCATCAAAAGAAGATCCGTAACCCAATTAAGCGCAACCTAATGTAATGGTGGTGATGATACAGGCGAAAAATTCCTATAACTGCATTCAGTGTGTCCAGAAGAGCAAATGCATTGAATGCATCGGCAATAAGAACACAAATTTCGACATATAGCCAGCGAGAACAAAAACTTTCATTTTTTTTTTCAAACGAATTCATTTCATAAAAATATGCCGCTTTTCAGGGCCACCTTTCACTAAAGAGTTATTTCAATACAATTCAATGCATTTTTTTTGTTGCATTCTAATGTGATATCCGAAATAATAAAAAGCAATACGCTTGTGTGTATTTAGGAGCGTCTTGGGCTTACTAGTTATTGGTGATTTTCTGATCGATCATTCAGTTTTCGCGAATTCGTGCATTCTTTTCGGATCAAAAGTGGCGTCAACAACTGCAATATGTTGCCAGATAGGAAGAAGAATTTTCCCAACAGTGACGGTCGATTTTGGATTTTTTGTAGCCGTTCTGGGAAAGGTGTTGCATGATATAATTTGTGGATGAATTCTTTAGAAATGATGTTCTTGGAAGCGTTGTAGATACAGATACACTACTAGGATGTTTGATAAGTTAATTAAATTGACAGTCCTGCACAGTCCTACGTGAAGTGGCGTCGAGTGAATATTCGCACCCGGGACTAATGTGTTGATTTACACCCCCTCCTTCAGCCAGAAAAGTAGAAACATTTGCACCTAGGGAAGAGTCTGTGTCTCACCCGGGGCGGAAAAATCGATTTGCACCCCCCAACTCCCCCTCACAAATCATATTTATCCTATTTCTTCATATAAATTCATAAATTCAATTCATTCTGCCCCCGGGGGCCCCCCTCCCCCCTCGATCCCGAATAAATAAATACATCCCTCATGCACGATCCTGTTTGAGGATCATCGTGTGATTCAATGGTCTAGTTTTACGATAAGGTTTTTGTTTATGCTTTGGTGTTAAGATAGCGGCGAGCTTATCGTATTCTAAAGAGGTAATAAGTTTAAGAAAAACTTGTATATATTAGGCTGTCAAAAAAGTCCTGCGGTATTTCCGCGAGGTGTCGTTGTAAGCGCGTAGCTCTAGTTGTATTCATTGTATCGAGTCATACTATAGCTTGTTGGAAAGGTATTTTCGCGCTATAATATAGTCCTTGACAGTGTTTTGTTTGGTTAAGTCGTTCGTGAGTTATAGTGTCGCAAATATGGAGTAAAATAAAGAGAAAATCCGACATATTTTACAGTACTACTATGACAAAGGCAAAAATGCATCTCAAGCTGCCAATAACATTTGTGCAGTTTATGGACCCGATACAGTTTCCATTTCCACCGCACAACGATGGTTTCAACGTTTTCGTTCTGGTGTAGAGGTCGTCGAAGATGCGCCACTCTCCGGAAGGCCTGTCGTCGAAAATTGCGACAAAATCGCTGAATTAGCCGAGAAAGACCGGCCTAGTAGCAGCCGTAGCATCGGCCAAGAGCTGGGGATAAGTCATCAAACCGTTATTAACCATTTGAAGAAGCTTGGATTCACAAAGAAGCTCGATGTATGGGTGCCACACACGTTGACGCAAAAAAACATCTTTGACCGTATCGACGCATGTGAATCTCTGCTGAATCGCAACAAAATCGACCCGTTTCTGAAGCGGATGGTGACTGGCGATGAAAAGTGGGTCACTTACGACAACGTGAAGCGCAAACGGTCGTGGTCGAAGCCCGCTGAAGCGGCTCAGACGGTGGCCAAGCCCTCATTAACGGCCAGGAAGGTTCTGCTGTGTGTTTGGTGGGATTGTCAAGGAATAATCTATTATGAGCTGCTTCCCCAAGGCCAAACGCTCAATTCGGACCTGTACTGCCAACAACTGGACCGCTTGAAGGTAGCACTCATGAAGAAGAGGCCATCTTTGATAAACAGAGGCCGCATTGTCTACCATCAGGACAACGCCAGGCCACACACTTCTTTGGTGACGCGCCAGAAGCTCCGGGAGCTCGGATGGGAGGTTCTTTTGCATCCGCCGTATAGTCCGGACCTTGCACCAAGTGACTACCACCTGTTTTTGTCCATGGCGAACGAGCTAGGTAGTCAGAAGTTAGCCACAAAAGAAGCCTGTAAAAATTGGCTATCCGAGTTTTTTGCCAATAAGGAAGCGAGCTTCTATAACAGGGGTATTATGAAGTTGGCATCTCGTTGGGAACAAGTCATCGAACAAAACGGCGCATATTTGACTTAAAACAGATGATTGTAACTAATTTTATGAACAAATGAAAATTCAAAAAAAAAATGCTGCATGACTTTTTTGACAGCCTAATATATTATTCTAGGAATAGAAAATAAAGGCAGGGTTGTTATAAAGACGCAGGAAGGACGGTCGTGTTTTTCATCGAAAAAGAAAAGAAAGTGCCTTAGACCGCTCGGGCGGTTGTGCACTATTTTTGAAATCATGTAATTCAGATTCATTTATTGAACATAAAGATTTCATTTTGTTTTTTATTAGAGAGTCTTTCGGCATCCTGGTATGGTTCGTCTCTGACAATAATTTCAAATTAGCTTACAAAACAAATAAAAACATTAGTTTTTCAGACGTGTTTTATTTCGTCTAAGGTAAATTCCACTGTGAAAAATTTTCTATTCGACGTCATATGTAATCACTCATTACCATTGAAATATTATTGGCATTAATTCTATCGTTTCACAAATCACAAGTTACTCATCAGAACTGAATGAATTTATTCCAACATATCAGCTTATATTGCACGATGTAATAAATTGGATCATTTGTATAGTTACAGGACACTATTACAGTTTCAATACTCTCATTCCGGTTTTTGGACCGTTACAAATATTAGACCATCATCGGGATCCATTCCGACAATTGCTTCATTGTTTCGCGTTTTCACTCTCACATACAAAAACTCATCACTGGGATCAATCCACCTGATGCTGGCACTGGCTTTATCCATTAAACTAACGTACAGTCCGGACTGCTCTAGTGTTACCTCCGGATCATCAAACGTACTTCTCAATGGGATTCCCGTTTTGCTCAGGATGATTGCTTGCTTAACTAATTTAGTTTTCCGAACGCTTTCGAAACACTGATCCAGGTACCGCTGAAAGCTGCTTTTCTCCTCCTGTTGGGGGGTCTCCTGAAAAAAATGATCATCAACACGTTTCGTGTTCAACGAGTTTTCAATTTCCACATTGTATCTTACCATCTTCCTCAACCGATGTTACCAAACAACTGACTGGCAGCTTACATCGGAGAAATGATCGGAGAAGGATGTTTTGTGGTTTCCGTTGTGCGTGTATTACATCGAAAAACAAATCCAGAACCCGAATAAACTTTCTTGCTCAGGATAGTGCCAGTAGATTTAAAGGGTTGAATTAATTGATTTGTACTATGACATAGAAAGGCAATAAAGTGGGAAAAGTAATGACCACGGTTGAAGAACGGAAGTCAAAAATTAAACCGAAGAGAGGGGGGAACGATATTCGAATTGTCTATCCTAAAGTTCGGGGGGTGCCAATAGTAGACTATGTTTGTCTAGCGAGTTCATTTGAATATTATGTTGACTTTTATTACCTTCTGTCGTTGTTGGTAATAAAATGTGAATTATCTATACTTTTCTAGAAAGCGATGAACGTTTGGTATACAATGTTTTCGATGAGGAAAAAGGGTTGCTATTAATGAAAGATATATCAACCAGGTACTGTATATACTATTGATGGTAAAGAAAAGAAAAAATACACATATATGAGACGGCTAGCTTTCTAATTATAATATCACGTGATAACATCATGATGAACCAAGGCTTCAAAAAAAATGCCTTCTAATTAGAGTTATGCTGTAATCTTTGTGGGACAATATTTCCCTAACAGGAAAAAAACGAATCGTTGTATATTTTTTGCATTTGCGAAGCCTAATTATTTTTGTTTTGTTTTCTTCTTCATAGAGAGACTTAAGTCTAACTTAATCGTGTGGAATCGTTTGTCATATTTGTAGATGTAATCGGTGAAAGCAAACGTACGTAGAACAAAGATTGGAATACAAAATTCTGTATTAATTTCGTACACGATCTGAAACATACACGTGATCCTGTGCTTGATAAGATGACCGAGGTTGGTGTACACTTATGTTTTCTTCTTGCATGCTGAATCGCAGCATCATGTTTTGCTTAGAGAAAAAATAATGTTTCCCGAGTGCAACCACTAAATACGTTGCATATGCGTCACTGACGATCCTTGACGAACTACCCCGTCTCAACGTACTATTTTTTTGATGATTTTTTTATAAGCGCTTAATTGAGATTTTTATATATTTATATATGATATTTATAATGTGCCTTGATTATAAAAATTGTCTGAAAAATTCCCTGGTTAAATAGTGGAACGATCAAAATTTGGTCGGAGAAAAGTAGTTCAATCAGTATTATACAAAAAAAAGACGGGTGGGTAATGTCGGGGACATAACCGGAGTGACGTAGGACTATACAAAGGGGACAGCTTTTGTTAAATATATATTTTAAATATATTGTTTTATTTTCTTCTCCTACGTGAATACCTACCTATCTACCTGAAAAATGGATTAGTTTACTGTTTACTCTTTACGAATATGTTGAGGGTTGAAAAGAACCTTTGGTGTTGTGTTTTTGTTATCACTCGATATTCCCATCTTGTTCGGTTAAACCTTCCTGTTTAGCTATTGCGTTTGCCACTCGCCACAGCTTTCACAGTTGGAAAATTTCTTCCCATCCAGCTTGTGACATATTGTTCAGTAAATTACATTTAATGCGACGTGCCGGAGAAGCACTTTGCCACTCACTGAAACTAATTGTTGCCTTAATGAGCGCCGAACCGAAGCTGCTCTGTTCTTGATGCGGGTTTTCTGATTGTCGTGAGCAGCTTTGCAAGCCAACTCGAGCACTCCGACGGCCGAAACTCTATAATCGCTGTTAGGTATACTGGTGCTCCGGCACCAATCCGTTCGGCCTAGTTACCCTTGCGGAGCAATCAGTGAATGCGACCAACAGAGAACTGGAGACCTGCACGGTTCGAGTGAGACTTTGCCTTTCCCTTAACTTGTCCTCCTTTGTTACGTCCACGATGCCGATGCCGTACAACCACACGGGTTTACGGTTTGAAAGAAAATAAGATATTTTTTTGGGGTCCGCGTGTTTTATACTCTAGCGGTACACACTCACAGAATAGAGACAAATCGGCAGACTCAGCCAGAGGGGCGAGTCCAACGAGACGAACGAATGAGCGTTAAAAGGGAGCGATGGAAAAAAAATACATCACGGTGCTACTGACACTCGATCGAGACGGTCATGTTTTTAGCGCCTTACGAAAGAGTTTTTAAATAGTTTTCTGCTTTTATACTCTATATTTCCAAATGCGATAAATCAGCCTGTATCAAGGCTAATTCCATAAATTAAATTTCAATACAATTAATTTTTACGATTCTAACGATTTCTTTCTATATTCACAGTTCATCAGAGAAAACAGCAGAGCATCTTCATTCATCCGCGGCGTTTTAACCGCTGTTAGCGGTGCTCCCTTGCACTCCTACAAGAAAAAGGCGCGATCGGTGGCGTCACAAACGCTATCTTTCTTCGGATTGTGGGGATCCCTCCAACAGTGAGTAGAGCTTTTCGGGTGTTTTTAAGTGCTTTTGGTGATTCTTTGAACTTAATTTTCATTATAATAGAAACACATTAGTTATTAAAAAGAAAAATCACGATCAAATAAAAATAGTGTAGTGCTAAATTGCCCTCAGAGGCTAGAAGTGAAGGTGTAAATCGGGAAGTACCCCTTCTTCTTCGCGTTTCTCCTGGCAATCGGCAAGTTTTGTTTTATAGGTGCTTGAATTTTAGATTTCAGACAAGAGTTTTTACGAACATATATCCCAAATAAGGGAAGTGTATCAATATTTTACGACTTTTTCGCCGGCTACACCTGGGGTGTAGCTAGGCAACAAAAATGGCTTCCAGTAGTTCCGGACCTCCAGGAGGCCGGGCTACAAACCGTTACCGTGGAAGACCAACCCAACGGACCACTCCATTTTGGGCTGACCCACTGAGTGGTGATCTTGAAATTCTTCTATTACGGGCCACAGGGGAAGATACCCTCCCCTCGAACCCCTTTCTTGTAAGCAAGACAGTTGCCAAGGCAGGATCCTTAGAAAGTGCAAGACCACAACGAGACGATAAAAACCGAATTCAATATGTACTCTCAGTAAGAGAAAAGGATGTTATCGATAATTTACTTTCAATTAACAAGCTAATTGATGACACCCCAATAGAAATTATTCACCATCCGACTCTAAATCAACGTAAATGCGTTGTCACCTGTCGTGAAGTTCTAGATTTAAAGGAAGACGAATTGTTAAAAGAACTAGCCGATCAAAAAGTGATCGAGGTAAAGCGTATCACCAGGAAAGAAAATGATTCGATTATAGCCACACCAACATTAATTCTGACCATTCGTGGAACTGTTGTTCCTGAATATATAAATTTTGGATTTCTTCGAGCAGGGACTAGGAATTATTATCCAAACCCCATGCAATGTTTTAAGTGTTACCGCTTTGGGCACACAACAAAACGGTGCAGACGAAATACTCCACTCTGCAAAAACTGTGGAAAAGACCACAAAATAAATATTTTCGGAAACAAAATTTGTAAATCCCCTGAATTTTGCGTCAACTGTAAGGGTGATCATACCTCATCCAACAGGACGTGCCCAATATGGGTAAGAGAAAACAACATAACCAGAATAAGAGTAGATGAGGGAATATCTCACAACGAAGCTAGGAAAAAGTATGACCTCCAGAACAATGGAATAACCTATTCCAGTGTGCTGCAGGACAGACTTAATACCATTCAAACAACAGTAGATGGCTGCACTCAATGCAAATGCCAATGTAATTCCGCTAGACCCAATCAGGATAATAGCCAATCCATTACTTCAGGCAATGAAACGGAAAGCTCGATAGATGAATCTGAAGAAGATTCCGAAGAATCAGAAGAAGAAGAAATGGAGGAACCAAAGAATATAGAATCTGAAGAGGATAGACAGGACATGCAAACCGAAGAGGAATCAGATAATCCAATGGAATACATTGAAATTAGGAATAAAAATAAAAGGAAAATCTCGAACAAAGGAATATCTTCTGAAGAACATAAGTCTTCTGATGAGGAAAACAAGCAAACCAAAGAAGTTCAACGGAAACGGACAAGGAACGAACAAACAAATCAAATAAATGAAAGAAACAACACACACACACACACACCAACAATAAACACCCACATAACAACAATCAACAATCACATGCTAACACTGTATACCACTCCACTCCAAATAAAAATAACACTAACACAAATAACACACACACCAGGAAAGTTTCCAGCCCTCCAAAGGGTAATAATAAAAACAAATAAATGTGGAGGCGATCTGGCGTAGTGGTAACATCCATGCCTCTCACGCTGAAGGTCACGAGTTCAATTCTCACTCCCGACATTCTTCCAAAAATGGAAGTGCAAGTGACGAACCAGCCAAATGAGTTGAAAATCACTATAATACAGATAAAAAAAAAAAAAAAAAAACAAATAAATAATTCCTTCTATTACATAATTTTAACCATTGTGGAGGCGATCTGGCGCAGTGGTAACATCCATGCCTCTCACGCTAAAGGTCACGAGTTCAATTCTCACTCCCGACATTCTTCCAAAAAATGGAAGTAAAAGTGACGAACCAGCCAAATGAGTTGAAAGTCACTATAATACAGATAATAAAAAAAAAATAATTTTAAACTTTGATCTGCAGCATTTTTATATCAATCAATATTATTTTAGTTAAACCGAACGGCCCGGAGTTGCCGTCCACCTTATTTTTGAAGGAGGTAGGATGGACGGCGGCTCCAGCCCTCGATCTCTTGATACTATTTACCATACTTTTCATAAAATAATTCATAAATCGAAAGACCTGGAGCCACCTTCCGCCTTATTTAAGGAGGGATGGGACGGAGGGCGGTCTCCAGGCTTTCACTTATTCATATTATTTCTTTAAATAACTTTCATAATCGTAGGACCGGAAACCGACTCTCACCTTATTTTGGAGATGGTAGGGTGAGTGGCGGTTCCTAGTCTAATATTATATTTTCTCTAAAGGCCGGGAGTTGTCCTCCATTTCACTCAGTGGGATTGATGGCGATTCCTGACACTCAATACTTTTTAAATACATATAAATATGTGTATGTGTATACATATATAAAATAAAATAAAATTAAATAAAATATATATACATGTAAAAAAATGAATAAATTACTAACAAATGCCAACTAATTTACAATTTCAGAAACCATACCTATCCCACTCCTTCCCCTTTTCCTACCCATGTCACTCCTCCCTAATCCATTCCTTTTAATCCCTCCCAAATCCTTACCACTCCTTTCCTTCCTATCCTCCTGAGAAGGGCCTTTTTGTTTTTTGGCTTTGGAACACGCCTTTCGCTGGGTCACTTGTGCTTCGTTACTGCTTTGGTCCTCGGATCAGTAAATTTTTACTTTTCTTTACAGCATATATTAAATATCTTATGAAGCATAGGATCCCTTCCTACCTTCTTCTTTAACCGAGAGTCGAGCGGACAGATCTGATGAGTGATTTTTTTTTGGTTTCCTTTTCGCCAGTCCCCTCTGGGCTGGTTTTATTGTGGCTCTTCACTGGGCTAGAGGCGAATGAACTGCAAAGTTTAAAGCCTCTTAAAAACAAAGAAAGAAAGAAAGAAAAATACATTCATTACGATTTGTTCGCTCGTTGGATTCACATGCAGGCTAAATAGGGTCCTTTTCAGGATCACAAAATTATCTTCAATCTAAAGAGTTTATTGTTTTGTTGTCACTCGATATCCCCATCTTGTTCGGCTAAACCTTTCTGTTTAGCGATTGCATTTGCCACTCGCCTCAGCTTTCACAGTTGGAAAATTTCTTCCCATACAGCTTGTGACATATTTTACAGTAAATTACATTCAATGCAACGTACCGAAGCGCCACTCAGTGTCGCATTGGAGGCGATTTGAACCTGTAATTGAACATTTGCGATGACAGTGGTACAGTGTCGACTTTCAATGTGCGGTCAACTAAATAAGTCGCATTACATGTCCGTCCAATTAGCTAAATGTCGAACTAATTGTAAATTACTGTACTTTCAATCTGGAAACAATTTAAGAGTTGGTGAAAATTGAATAATCTTGAAAGTCCCCAACTATCAATAAGCTCAGAACTACTGCCAAATTCACATACTCATCAGATCCTGGCAAACAAATTATGAAAACATCAATTTGTGTTTTATTATTATTTTGGATAATGTTTTAGAACGCATTGAACTTTATTTCCTAAACTCTTTTTTGGAAGGTTTAATGGCCCTGAAAAGCGGCTTGTTTTATGGAATGGTTCCAATTTAGAAAACTTAGTACTCGTGGTTTTGAAAAAAAAAAACCATTTCGAACGCCCTCGATGCCGCCTTGTTCTGGATTTGCCACCAAAGCAGATTGTAAAAAGAACAAACTTTTTTCTTCTGCTACCTGCTGCCGTTTTGCGATTGCGTTTGCCACTCGCCACTCGCTGCAACTGCCTGTTGTTGTCTTGATGTGTTCTGTTCTGAATGCGGTTTTTCTTATCGTCGCGAGCAGCTTTACCAGCCAACTCGATCACTTCGGCGGCCGAAACTATATAACGCCGGCTAGGTGGACTGGTGCACTGGTACTAACGCGCTCGGCCTAGCTACCCTTGCGGGGAACTCCATATCAACACGGTTCGAGCGGGATTTTGCCTTTCCCTTCACTTTTCCTCCTTTACCATGTCCAGACATGGGTGCTTGGGTTGGTTTGTTGATGTGTTGTGATGCGAACCGATGTGGTGTACGGTTTGAATGAGAATGATCGTTACGGCAGCGGAGCGGGGATTTTTAAGCTGACTGGCTGGCTCGAGAATTACGCATGTGTGAGACTGCGACCAATGTTTCGTTCATTTTTTTCTTTTTCCTTTCCAATCGTGCTTCATTCTATTTCGCTGCTGCTCTGGTTGCCCGTTTTGGTCGGTACGATTTGAGGAGCACAAAATGGACCAATCAAAAATGGGCACATAGTGAATTATGAGAATGCTTGATATTTCACAATTATTCAATTATTTATCTCAAGAAAAATGAAATGTTATTCGTTATGATAGATGCGTAGATATATTTCCTATCAATTGATGCAAAAACCTTTGCGATCTATTGAGAAATGCTCGAGTTATAAGCGTTCCAAATCTTGCATTTTTTCCTACTTGTTCAGTGCCTAGATTTCCATTTCACCCCCTATATCTTCCGGTTAGACGTAGTCCTACGTCAAAAACCCGAAGGGTTTTGTTTAAAACACTTCCGCATTGTTAACGGATCAGGGAATTATTGGCCAGAATGAACATTATGGAAATTTATGAATAACGTACCCTTTAGTACTAGTATTTGGTAGCCTTGACAAGGGCCAATGACATCAATATTCCTAGCAACTTGCTTGGATCGTTAGTGATAATAACGATACGGTGTCTGCTTTTGTAGTCCGTGTTAGGAGAACACATGCCATTGTCCACAAATGCATGCGGATACAAGAGCACCCGCAGCTTGTATGTACGACAGAACCTCGAAAGTGAGTTTCATAGTAATTTTATAGGCCTCTTGCTCTTGCTCTTGCTCTTTTGTTTTGGTGCTGGCTTTCACATCATCTGGCCACTAGTGTACACGACCTCACAGAAGGATAATTGAATGATTTCTATATTGACAAAACATAAATTTCATGCTGAAATACCTTTTTTGGTTTGTACCTCAATTTTAAATCCTTTATTACTTTTTTCGCTTTGACTACACCTCAGTACAGGAATGACAAACGTAGTTCTATTTACGTCAAAATAATAATTTAAGCTTCCGCTTTATCGAATCCGAACAGCAGTGCTTTTCGTTTAACACCCGTCATTATGTTTTGTACAGCGCCTCGTCTACTCTGTTCGCCGCAGGACGCAGTTTAATCTACAAATTCACCATTGAGTTATTCTCGGCATACTCATTCATCACCTTCTTTCCACAATAGCACCATGCCAATTCTGGTCTAAACAGAACGAGTTTGTCGAGTTTGTTGAGGAAACGCAGCATATGTTTCTCCAGGCATTCCGTGAAAAATACGCTCTGATTGACTACTAAATTTCGCATTTTCAGCGGTTGATGCAGTTTCATGGTCTCAATATCTCTGCCATGTTTGCCATTCGCATTGAGGTCGACCCAATTTTTATCGTTCCATCCTTTGCCATTATTAAAAAAAAAAAAAAAAAAAAAAAAAAAAAAATATTAGTGGACCAAAGAGATGCTTCTCGTGGCATACCGCGCGACATCTGAAAGTCGATTCAGAGTGGAGAAGAGTAGGAAGACGGACGGATATAGAATGATTACATTGAGAAGTGCGAATCCTCAAAGCGATAAAAAGTCAATTTGAGCAAATTGTTGATTGCTCACTGCCTCTTAGAAAAGTTACAATCCCAACACTCTTAAAAACATCATTTATCTAAGAAATAATTAACAAATTATGCTATGCAGTACCTTGCGCTGAACGGCAACAGAAAATTCGAACTAAATCTGTTGCAACCGCAGTGCAATAAATTTTCACCTTCATTTTTCCATCGAAAACGCAGCTCTTAAGACCGGCCTTGGCCGCTCGGTAAAGCCGACTAAATGTGGACGTACTGCCCGGGCTTGCCGACGTGCCAGAAACCGACTCGAAACAAACCGAACCCAACCCGAAACAAGTGGGTCCGGTTCGAAAAAGTCGAACCAAAACAAAACGAAGTAAATTAGCGTTGACGACCACGGCTTACAGAGACAAGGCTAGTTCTTTAGCGAGTAAACATTTTTTTATGACGTCATCCGAGTCGTCAGTGTAAACAGTCGCCAGTTGTATTTTGTTTTTCGATTTACGCGTAAATGTTCCTGGAATGAAAAATCGAAAATGGTTCAATGCGCTGTGAGCGGGTGTATAAATTATGAAAATGACATTATCGGGTCAAAAAAGAGATTCTTTCGCTTTCCGAAAAACCGAGAATTATGTTCTTTGTGGATAAATGTTTTATCAAATTATTCATGGTGTTAAATATAATCAACTATATTATCGACGCACAAACTTACAAAGCACGAAAAATAAAAAATAAGAACACATTGTTTACTTCAACGACTCAGATGACGTCACTAAAAAATTACTGATCCGGAGTAGCTAGCCTTGTCTCTGTAAGCCGTGGTTGACGACATTATGTTTCGTGTGTTCGTGACGGCTTCGTACATCATATGGGGCTTCGGCTTCGTGCACCCGATGTGGCGTCCACATTACAAAACGAACCGAATATGCCGCCTGGTACAGGCCGATCGGCATCGTTCGGCATAATGTGGACGCGCCTTTACCGATGAAGAATACTCACATTCGGCTTGAAGTGCGCTGCATTTTGACGCATTTGTAACCCGTTTCCTGTTTCTTGAACAGCAACTGCAGTTCACATGGAAGCAATCATCTAACAAATAAATTATGAACCCTCCTGTACTCGCGTGCAAAATCATAACTCGTATTCTCGCGCACGGTGTCACAGACCTAAAGTTGAACTTTTCTGTAATATTGCTATTGTGTATTTTTTAGGCTTTATTGGTATTTATTAGACGAAGTGGGTATAATTGAATGAAACAACTCCAGAAAATGTGTTTTTTCTATTTTCATTCATTTTTAATGGTCATCTAATTCAGCCTCCTTAAAACAGAGTAATTTTTGGTACTTCAACACAAATAACGAAATTCGACTTTTTTCCTATTATCAATTGAAAATAAGCAACTTAATATAATTTATGGAAGTATAAAGGGCTATAAAATGACATGAAAACGTATTAGTCGATTGTGGTTTCATTGGTGTAAGAATCAGAACATACCATAACTGCATGCTCGAGACAAACATATTTTTTTTACATTGGATGCAATTGCAGCGTGTTGTTTTGGTCTTTTTTCGAGAAGAAGAATCTATAATGACTACTAGATAATTACCAGATGATAAAGGCTCTGGAATATTAAGTTTGCATATTTCTAATATTCTTTGTCTTTGTGTTCTTGGTAAACTAAGAATTAATGCCTTTTTTATGGGGCATAAAATGATAGAAATATGTTTTCTAAGAACTTCCTGCGACAAGTTTTCTTGTCGATATTGTTTGGCCCATATATTACAAAAAAATATCTCCGAAACTGTAAATGTAAAACATAACCATGAGCCACCAATTAGCTTATAGTTTGCAGTTTATAATTCTTCCACATGTGCAATTCGTTTACAAGTGTTTTTATGTGTTACCATTGTGTTTAGCGAATAAATGTACGAAAGTCAAACCTTGTATTTTGTTTTTGCGAGTATGAATTTAGCTAGAGAGAATCGCAAAGTCGTGGTGTTGATATTTTCTGAGAAATGCACGAATTATTGATTTCTCGGTCTCACAGACCTATGCGCGAGTATAGGAGTGTTAAAGAAATACAAGTGTGGTGTATAGGGCTGAGAGAGAGAATTTAGGTGAGAGGCGGGCCTCTATTAGGAGGTGCAATAACATATTCCCCCTAGACATTGCGATGAGTTGATCTGACAGCCAGTGGCGTTGTGTGCGGGCGGCAAACCCGGCATTTGCCGGGGGCGCTGACCCTCTGGGGCGCCAAAATCCAGGAATTTTGAAAAGCATTTTTTCCTACAATTATATTTCCCAATTATTATATTTCATCTATCAATTGAGAAAAACACATCCATCATGAGTAGTTGCTTCTGTCCGTACATTAATAAAACCAAGAACTTCTCTCTGATTTTCGCAAAATTGAAACACCCAACACCAAATTACATCGATACCCTTTTGATTATTCGCTACGCATACCTGGGCGCCTCTCCATGCAATGCAAAACAGATGGAGCCAATACAGAGGGGCGCCGAAATAGGCCGTGAATGGCCGTACGATGGTTTACAGTTAAAGCCTGTTTCAGTTAGAATTTGGTCGCGTAAAGTAGGACATTTCTCAGCATAGAAATAACATACAAAAAGGGAAGGATGTTATTTTGCAGGTTTATCAGTTTTAAGGTTAAATAACATGAAAATTATTCGTCATCTGTTCGAATGAATTTTCGAACTTTTCGTGTGATTTTGCTATCTTCTTGGAAAAGTGGCGCATTTGAATTGTATTTTGGATGGTTCTGCAACATTTATTCAATTTGCCTTTGATATTGTCCAATATCTCTCGAAAATCCGAACAATTTGATGGATTGATAGTTTTTTCAATGAAGTCGATTTTGTTCTCCTTATACCACTTGATGCCATCCCGCGTAGCATGGTACACAAATGCAGATATGCCGACCCCCTAATTCTGCAAAGCTTCGGAACTGCTTCTTTTGGGCAACTTTCTACAAGAGGCATTTGTAGGGTTCCACTGAGTGCTCAGACGTCGATAGAACTGGGATATACTAAGTATTTTCTTCTTTTTTTGGAACATATCTTTTGTGGGAACGTTGAGCTGCATCCTCACCCAAATGGGGAATGAAAGATCTGTTCTTGTTTCAGGTTTGAAACTCTGCAAAAGAGCAGGTGCTTTGTACCCAAATATGGGTTGGACTGAAGGTCCAGCAAGAACAGGCATTTGGGATTAACGGTGGATGGCCTTAATGTTTGAGGTAATTGTTGCGCGCGATAATTGGCTTTAGAAACGTTATGTACTTGCACACTTTTGTGGCAGTTATATAACTATGACGAAATTGATCCCACGCCTGGCTGATCCGAGGATTTCAAAATTCTAAGCGGTCACTTTATCCTGGATCGTGGAAGAAGCTGGAACCCGGCGGACATCGCCAAGAGCCTCGGTGTAAAATTGTAGGTTTGTTAATCGTGTTTTTTTTGTTACAAACCAGTTTTATGATTTTTTTTCCCTGGTAGATTTTTTTTTATATAGTCGTTCAAAAGCTAGAGACAGGAAGGAAATATCGTGCTTTGCGTGGTCAAATCGAAAGGTAAAACGTGCTTGATTGATTGCGTGATTACACATGTCCTAATATTCCACGTGGGTGGAAATATATGCATTAATCCAACAGCAACAAATTCCCGAAACACCGTTTTGAAGTTAGAGCCGCTCCAGACCCCACGGTGCAGCGAGAAGGTGCCAGCTAACCACAAGCTGAAGAGCGCGAAGCGCTGGCAAGGATTGAGCAACGACGACGACCGGTTTAAGCGCTGGTCCCAGCAGCTTTAATGTCAAAGTCCCGCTGAACCAAACATCAGGAGCATCGAAGATTGGCTTAAACGAGGAAAGACCCGCTAATCCAAGCGATCAAAAACCATCGACAAGCGGGAGGAGGCCCCGCTGATCTAAGCAGCATGAAGAGCAACGAAATCAGAATTAGGACATCGCACTCAAAAGGTCGTGAGTAACACAAAAACGATTATTCCATGCGCATGACGATATTTCAACCGGTACGGTCGTGAAAGCATACAAGTGGCGATCGTAGCCGAGCGAGTTGGTCGACCGGTCCCCCATGTTAAGGGTACCCGGTTCGAATCCCAAGTTAACATATATGATCATATTCGAACAAACCTATTAAATTTCCACGTACGTGATGAATTTCATGAATCGAAACGAATGTACAAAAATCCCTAGGTCCCAGCCACGCTAATTTTTCCGCTGGTTACGATTATTTGATTTGAATGACTAAATTAAGTTGAGCGAATAAGCACACCCACCGCTCCCTATGGAGGAACACATGAAGAAGTGACACGATGAATAACAATTAGTGTTGACGCAAATAGAGATGAACAGAGATGATTGAATGAATGATCACGGAACAAGCACGGTTATTTGAATGAAAAACACTCGAGAAATTATGTCATTGTGGGATAAAGATGATGAGAGGAGTGAAGTTTTAATAGGAAAGTTTAACGAGCCAACTGAAGAATATTGTAGTGGAGTTTAGGTAGAAAGAGGGGGGATAAATGGAGAAAAAGGGAAATGAAGAACTTGTTGATTAGGAAATAAAGAATTGTAAATATGAAATGTTGAATTACTACTAAATATATGCATTTTTGTTTTGGAAGTTTGGAAATTTAGTTAAAGTTCTTGGAACTAGTTTGTGAAGGCATCACGATTTGCGAGCCTTGTTTCCCCCATTGGTCTTTTTTTAGAGATTTTTGTTGGTTCTGGTTTCCCAAACGTGAAGGGAAAACGTGCATTATTTGAGATTTTACCTGTGATGATAACACAGGCAAAAGTGGGATCTACTTTATCGATCTGAGGTTGCGATCAACAGTTACCACAGCAATCATTAGTTTCCCAACGTGCCTGGGATGGTCAAACCTGGAACTTCTCTGTGTTTGGGGGTACAAAGATAAAACCTGCCCTTTGGCAGAGTCTCTAGCTGGGCACAGAAACCGTGGTGAACGGTCTTCTTCGGGAGTGGCCCTTAAGCCGTTCACTAGACACTCCCCCATTTCTCCAGACCCGACCGTCTCGGGTTGCACCCCCATGCGTGATATGTGTGTGACGATGTGACGCTAACCACTCGATCACGGGAGCACAAATTTCTAATGATGTATAGATAACATATAAAGTAATATCCATTTTGCGTAATATGCGTTTGAAATCCTTTAATTTTTTTTACATTTTTCGTACAGTGACCTCCCTATATAGAAATAAAAATCGAAGTTCTACGTCAAAATTTCCGACGACATTAGCTAGAGCACTAGAGCACCTACAATGAACATTTCATCTGGCCCACGTCCATTCTGAAAATTTTAGAATTTTCAAAAAATTCATTTTATAACTCTGTTACTGTCTTTACTAGTACAGACGCTCTCCAAGAAAAAAAAAGTCCAATATCGGTCCGATGAGACCGACGCGAATTAGATGGAAAAAGGACCGACGTGTCAACATTCAGCATAAAAAACTATTTAATAGCGAATTCGTTTTTGTTCAGTTTCAACCCCAGTGCCGCACTAACTGTTGTCAAAACGTTTTTTTATTCACTCAGTTTCGCACTCAGTGTCGCACTAGTTCGCCCCGAAAGCTGTTAGTTTCGCACTGAGATGTTTCACGGGTTGGCACTCGGGTTCACCAATACAACTATACTGAACTGTCAAGTTCCGAGTATTGTTTTGGAAAATCTAAAAATAGAGACTATGAAAATGGAAAACCTGCTGCTCTTGCTTTTGTATTATTTGAATCGTAATCCAATTCGGATTCTGATTTTGAAGAGTATATTCGTGTAGACGGCATTAAGCTCCGTGTGCTTTCATTGGGAGGCGAAAATTATTATGGATATTCAGGAGGAATAAACATGCTCTCAAAATCAAAATTAGGAATGAAAATTTACTTTAACGTATCGAATATTTATTTCATGTGATGAAATAAGAGGGTTTTTTCCGATATCGCAGAAACATTGAACGAAAACTGTGCCTAATGATGATTTTATATTATAATAGTAATTATTTGTGGAACAAACAGGAAATGCATCGACAAATGGTTAAGTGAGTGTCAGGACTACATGTGTTAGGTAATCAAACAATATGAAGTAAAAATTTTCATTCAAACTTTTATATTTTTACGCTGCACTTGGCCCTTCTGATCTTATAGAGAATACTTTACCTCCCAAGCACTAATATCTCCACCAGACGTCGACACTGTACATTTGTCGTCGCAAATATAAACAAATCAGACTATACAACGCACACCAACAAACCACCGCATTCGTGAAACTGAAAACGTTTTTTTATTACAGAGTCAGTGTGGCACTGACTCAGTTTTAAAAACGAATTCGCTATAAGAAATTGCTCGCTTCGTTTACCGCAATCCTTCTTCGGTGTAATGCATACTGACAAAAGGCGGTGTAGCAGGAAAACCCTAGCGTAACGCTGTCAGAGCTATGGTAACGTGACACAGCTAGTTGTCAAAACAAATCATCGGAAAACAACGGGAAAACAGAAAATTTTCATCTTCAGCTGGAGTCTGATTGCGAAAGACTGAAGCATATTTTTCATTCCATCGCATTTTCTTGCTGTTTCTTATAAGATATAAACTAGAATGGTAATGGAAACGTGTTCACGAGTTCAAAGGAGCCACAAAGGATTGACGTAATATGAATTCTTTTTATTTTAGTCGCAAGAAGTGGAGGAAACCCTGAAGCGGATCCAATCGCACAAAGGCGTTGTCGGCACGATTGTGGTCAATAATGAAGGTATGTTAAATTTAGTCTACGAAATCTCGTGCCAAATAAGCGATAACAATGTATTCCGTATCGAAACACGGGAGGATGACGTCATATGCTTATCAGAATTTCTCTTCTCCAGGTATTCCGGTGAAGAGCACCTTGGATAACACAACCACCGTTCAGTATGCCGGTCTGATGAGTCAGCTGTCCGACAAGGCGCGGAGCGTTGTTCGCGATTTGGATCCCTCTAATGATTTGACATTCCTCCGGGTGCGATCGAAGAAGCACGAAATTATGGTTGCCCCAGATAAGGATTTCCTCCTGATCGTGATTCAGAATCCGACCGATTGAAGAACACATTTTTTGCTTGTTCTAGTTGATAATTTTTATTCGTCGAGTGAAGACAGAAACTCTTAAATCGGTTTCAAATTGGTATTTATTTAAATCAAACTTTACATGTGTAACGAGGTAAAATTCACAATATAACATTTTGATTTTCTCAGTAACACCTTAAATTCGTACGGAAATAAAACCTAATAATTGAAAGATCAATTGAGCTTTTATTTGATTGGTTCTAGACGCGTTTGTTATCACTTTATTCCCGTTGTGTGGGTTGGGATTGCTTACAGTAAGTAGAAAAGATGATATTTTAGACCGTCAAACATTGTGCCCTGGTGTGTTATTTTATGTGTATAGTTTAGGATTAAACTGCAGGTTCGCTTTACATCACGTTGAGCAATTCTGCGTGCTTCTTGCTTGATTGCATCAATTGACGCACGACTCAATCGAATAAATCCGAAGGGAACTCGTTCACGTCCACTTGTTCCATGACCGAGTAGTTACCGATTTCATACGAGAAGCGAGTCTTCATGCGAAGGGAACTCGTCGCCGCGGGATTTACGCGTACCACGTGTATGTCCTGAACAATGGTTTCCCCCGGGAGCATTATCGTGCTTGATGGTTCCATCATTCGGATGGTGTAGGCTTTCGGAACGGCCACCTGTGGGGATGATTAAGATGAATTATGATACATAAAAAGACTGCTCGGATCACAACTTACCTGGAATAGGTATTTCTCCAACATATTGAGCGAATTGTTGGTTGTCTTAACCGTCACAACGGCGTGATCGAATTCCTTTTTCACGATACATTTGATGTCGATGTTATCCCTGCTGTACACCGGGATAGTGGTAGCGGAATATTGCGTCGCAGCAACGGTTGAGATCAGCGAAGAGTTGTTAGGGCTTTCGATAACACCGAGTCCCAAAAGATCAAGGATGTCGGCGTTCGTTGTGGGAACCACCGATTGATATGATTGTTGCATTGGGCTCGGGGTGTTTGTATCGGTCGTCGAAGGACTGCTTCCGAACGAATTGCCCAGTAAGTCTAACAAAATGTCTTGGTTCTGGAAGAAATATGATTACACGATCATCAAATTGTTGAAAAAGCGCAATCGATGCCAGATGATTACCGAGGGTTCTTTTTGAGATACTGAAGTGTCACTCTGCGGAGATGACAAGTGTTCCGCGATGAAGTCCGAATTATACTCAGACGCGGACATGTCGGATATTTTCATGGTTGGCATTTTTTCCAGCAGCGCAGCTCTAAGACTGTTGTGGGTGGTGAACAGTTGACTAAATTCCACGGCTCGTTGCTGAAGATCCACGTTAAGGTGTCCTCGGAAGGCATTGATGACGTTCTGAATATTACTGCGGAAATGGGTTGTTTAGTGTTTTCATTGCAACATTCAAATTTAAAATAGAATCTGAGACTACATAAGAATATTCTTACGACATATGACACGCCGATTTTAGGCAAGTGCTCTTGTGAGTGAACCATCCTAAATGTATTGATTCAATAGATTATGGATATTCCAAGAAACAAAATGAAATAATCTTAACTTGAGATGACTTTGTATGTCATAACATTTACTAAATAGGAGACGTAGACATTGGAATAAGTGTTAAGTTCTTCCAAAGAATGAAATTAATTTTTAATGTTAAGAGCTTGATTTATTTCGACTTCTCTGTTTGGTGGTTGGAACTAAACTCTCACTTTTTTTCATTTTGTTACTGTCGTACCATGGCTACAAATCATGGCCTACCTAACGGTATGATTTTGCGTATGCCAATGGTACAATAAGTTATATTGTTCCCAACATCAAAAAAAATTCCACGTGGAAAGCGTTTTCATTAAACGTAGAAGTTATTGCAGTTGTAGAAGGGGGCTTAAACGGGAGGGTTAGCACATAAATATAAATGCTTCTCTAGAGCCTTAGAAGTTTGACCAATGTTTCTTGTTGACGTAGAACTACGTCTTCCAGGAAGGGTGCCAAATTAGAAAACAGGTCACGTTTTTATGAAATAAAGTTAAAGTTAATAACTATTTTTGATTTTTGATTTGTTTGATATGCTATACATTTCAACTCGCTTATCTCTAAACGTTTAAATTCATGAAAACTGGAAGAACTTCCTTTATTCCCATACATTTGTTCTGCCGATTTGTGTGCTAACCCTACTAGTGATGTCTAAATTTTTCATTTATTCTATTATCGATTAATCGTTGGGGCATTCATAAATATTCGATTCATTCGAATAATTATCTTTCAATATTCGATTAATCGAGCGAATACTTATTTCTTGTAATAATCATGTATCACGTTGTCATTCTGGTCGCGTGGTCTATCGGGTTGTCGATGTTAGATAGTTGGATGTGAAAATGTTGGATAAATAAATTAAATAGCCTAATTCTCGCGTAACTTTTGAAAAGGTCCTATGTAACAAATGTAAACAAATCGAGTTGAGGGATGCACGTTATTAGTTTTCAATCATTGAATGCATTACAAAAACAACCGTTCACGTATCTATCTTCTTCATAATTTTATCGCAGATACAAAAAATATTCAATGTACAGATTCGGATATTAAGCACCCGGCTGTTACTTCGGACGCCACTTTCCTCCGACGCCCGAAACGTCCGAAGTAACAAAGCAGTCAAAACAAGACGAAGTCGTACTTCGGTCGTTTTGAGTATTTGTTTCTTACAGGTGTTGTTATCGATTTCAGTGCAATTAAACGAGTGATAACAATAATAATCTGTCTTTAGAACGTAAAGCTGATATTTGGATTGTTGTTTATTAGTTAGTTTCAAATTCTTATCGTGCAACGTAATATGTCCAATGTGCAAACACGGGCAGTCAAAACGTCCAATGTAACAATTTTCGCTCCGAGGCTTCAACTTCAATCTCAAATCAAGGAACAACAGTTACGATTGGTTTTACGGAGTTATTCTTGACAGCTAGTGGTGAAAGCAGCGATAAAGATCGATAGCTTTTAAGACAATTCGCGAAATAATGTTCGGGTCTTCAACTTCGTTTCTCTCGAGATGACGAAAATGTTACATTGGACCTTTTCTAAAGTTACGCGAGAATTCTTAATCTAAAAATGCATTAACCGTGAGAAAGATTTCTCCTTTCATTAATCGCGATTACAGTGACAATCATCCGATGTATTCATCTTTTGATTTTAAATTATTTGATACAAAATTACTCGATCATAATTTCAGATATTCGATTATTTGAATTAATCGAACGATTAACCGAAGTCTCTAAACACTACCCCTATTTCGAATGTTTATAACTCGAACATTTCTTAACAGATCGGAAAGATGTTTGCATGAAGTGATAGGAAATATTTTCGCGCGCTTATCACAACTAGTAAAATGTTATTTTCATGAGATGAACAATTGAGTAACTGTAAAATGTCAAGCGTTATCTAAACGCCCTAACTGCCAAGTTTTGATTGGCCCGATTTACGGTTTCCCCAACACGATCTTCAAAAAATCAATGTGCCTGGGGGAATCCGCTTTGTCAAAACATGCAAGTCGGGGGTATTTTTGTTCCCACCGAGCTGTGTTAACCCATTAACGACCAAGCCGTAAAAATTATTTTTTTGACAAATTCCACTGGTTTAATTTTGATTATTGACGTTAAAGAAGCCCCAATGTTCAAGAATTATTTTTTCCCATCTCCCGTTTTCCGGGAAATGGCTGTTCGAAAAATCGAACATTGGCCCAAACCCGCACTTTTTTTTTGCAAGTACAAACATACTGCGAAGTAAAAGTCACTTCAATTAGCAAGTAGGGTAACACGGGGTGATTTGGACCACCCCTTTATCTCAAAAAGTACGGCTCAACTTAGATATTTTATAATGCTATCTCCTTCTATTGTTGAACCGTATGTACCTAGTATAAAAAAAACTTTGGTAAAATTCGACAGGTGGAAGGAAAGCAACGGAAAGCGGTAGCATGAACACAACAAGCACTTTGATTGCCAAAAATGTGAGTTTTCCGATCGTGGTTTTAAGGTTTTTCCCGCTGATTAAACAAACTTTTCGTGTATTGTACAGTAAAGCTCTGTTTGTCTACAGAAGAGGAACAATTTGATGCAGCGAAACTGTCAGTTTGATACCGATAAATGGAATTAATTGCATTTCAATTTTTGCATGTTGTGTGGGATGACATGGACACGTTTCTGTGGGGTGAATTGGTCCTACAGGGTTGAGGCTTTTCTTTGGTATAATTGATTTCAGATGCCGCTGAATTACAAAAAAAGGATGGGCAGACAACGTTGGAAGAAGGGAGAGCTTGAAAGAGCAACGCAGGCCATCAAGAACGGATTTTGTTTGACCAAGCATCGAAAGTGTTTGAAAATGCTCGAAAAACAGTGAAAAGATCCATGCAGAATTCGAGATGGTCTCAATCCAATTTTTCTGGTCTGGAATCTGACCAAGACACCTGGTATCGATCCCAGAACACTGTTAGTAATTGTAACATTATCCCAAAATACGTTACATAAACATAAATCACCCCGCATCAAATTTTAATGTTCAAAAATCATCTCTTTTATTTTACGATATATTTGGTAATTTGAAGCTTGATATAATTATTAAACATTATTGATTGAGAGAAAACAAGTGTAGCTCAGTATACAATGTGACATTTTTTATTTAGGCCGTATTGGTTTGGAAATATTAGGCGATTTGCTTAGGTGGTCCAAATTCCCCCCTTTTCCCCTATGCGGCATTTATAAATGCATTGATTTTACATTCTGGGAGCACAGAAGAATGAAAGTCTCTAAGTATAAGCCTTAACCCTTTAATCCTTTCGATCCTAAGTAATAAGACTTAAATCAATTAATATATGGTGAGATGTAACATTTCTCATTTCATGTAGCCTTAACTTATTACCGGCAGGCATTTTCTTTCAAACGAAAGTTAGTGCTGTTATTTTTATCATTGACCGTGGAGAAATGTCAATGCTTAAGAATTATTTCTTTCCGATTATCCATTTCTCGAAAAATCGAACATTTCCCAAAACCTGCAAAGTACAAAAACTCTGCGAAAAAAAATGGCATTGAGTTTGAGAGGTTATTATTCAGTTGGATAGAATCGTCACTTAGGTTTACTCCATCGATGAGACCGATGAGACCGATGAGGCCATCCAGCGGAAGAATATTGACACCAGAAGTCCCTTTAGAATCCTCGTTACACATACTGAAGATTTCCTCCAGATCCTCCAGACACGAAATTCTACGGACTCCTAAGGTTATTATGGACAAGAAATCATTTCTTAATTAATCAATACTTGCAAACATTCACATTTAAAATGCAAAAAAATATTAAAAAATACCTTCCGTCTTCCAAAGTGAACAAAGCAAAATACGCTGCGGAGGTTAGATGTGTTGGTATTAATTCAGCAGAAAAAAATGTTTGTTATGGCCAACGTTCGATTTTTCGAACATTCAATTTTCCTGGCTGTTATTACCCTGCAGGAGAATCAATCGAATAATTTTTGCCCTGCAACACAATGTGTACTCTTTTATCAAAGTAATACTGTAGGAAAATTTTCATATTTTTGTATTTTATTGGGAGTTTTTTTTTGAATTTGAAACACCTTCCATACATGCTTGCTTTAAATCGAACTTATTGCTCAATAAAGTTGTACAAAACTGAATAGAATAGATGGTAAGTGGTAGCTAACAAATTAAGCTATCTTTTAAATGAAAAATATTACCATTTGGTTGCTTCCCAAAGACATGAAAAATTATCAAAGTTGCTGTTCGATTTTTCGAAAACTTGGCCTAAAATGGGTTAACCTAACACGGACTTCAAAATCAATGTGCCTGGGGAAATCCGCTTTGCAAATACATGCAAGTCGGGGGTAATTTTTGGTGTTGAGTACTTTTGTACTCGCTTTGTACTGAGTAGCCTGGGAAAACCGTCATTTCAGATACTAGAGGCGAATGAACTTTCGCGGTTCGAGAACTACGTAAACATGAGATGTGCAATAATTTCAGAGGGAAATGTAAAATACAATGATCGTTTGAAAATTTTTCCGTTCAAATATATTGGTCGTCCTAGGCATCATATCAAACGTGAAAGGAGCATAATCTGTTACAAAAGTTTCGATGCATTCTAAAATAATATTCGAAGTGGTAAACAAGTGGATTTCATAATATGATTTCGTAGTTCTACGTCGAAAATACGCGGTCGTGTCCTAGATATAATCCCTTACAATTTTTGTGTGCGGTGATAGGGACCGCATAAAAAAGTGTCCTCAAGAAAATAACTCAAATACATGCCGTTCACCGTTCGATTACCTTTTGTTTCCCTGATTTGCGATGGGACAGTTTGCCATTACGGTTAGAAATCATGTCATGTGCAACTTAGAGTATTTGAAGGAAGGATGGGAATGATTTGAGAAGTGAATAATTAAGACGCAAATGTGCTTTTTTTGCACTGAAATGCATATGAAACATAACTTCGTCAAATGCCGATAACTTCGTCAAATATGCCTCTTCTCATATAGGAAAGGTGGGGGTAAAACGGACATGTTAAGAAGAACTTCAATTTTATCTTTGAAAACTCGTGTTTCCCAAAACTTTGATGCAGTTACTTGCAATTCAATATACTGTTTTTCTACCTAATTGGTCAAATATTTCACAAAAAAGTGTTTTTCAATGTTTTTTACTGAAATTAAAATAGACCGAAAAGTACAACACTTTTTTCGATGCGGGACATGTGATGCGGGTGATATGGACAGGTTTGTAATATATGAAGCGTAAAGGTTTATCGATCGCGAGAGGAATAATTTTATTCAACCAAGGTCTGAACTCATCACGAATGTCCGTTAAATGATGAAAAAATCGAATTAATCTACCTAGTAGTGATATCGTACTTTTCAGCAGTATAAACGGACAGACCCTCAACTATTTTGCTTTTGGTTCCAGTCAATTTCTAAACAGTCCACATTCGACGATTTGATTTCCATTTATAGACGCAGGGCATTCCTTAGGATTAGATTAAACCGACTTCTCACGGTCCATCTTATCCCACTGGCAACTGTCCGTTTTACGCCACCAGTACAATTATTTCAATAATTTAAATTTTCCACTCAAAAATGGAATTACTTTTCCGTACATACCTAATGTCGCTTCTCTGTCAACTCACTAACCGAAATATAACCATCAGCGAATTGAATTTTGATATTAAACCACTCAAAATGTTTAATATCGAAGCCGCTAGCATTACATCCACACGCGGAATCATGTGTGATTTTCGGTTTTTGTTTCCCTTTTCCACTTTTGATCAGTATTCATTGCCATAGGGTGGCTTAAATATTATAGAATAACATGTAGAAGGTGTTCTCATTAACAGAAATCTGAATTTTAAAGGATAACTATACAAATCAACCACCTGTCCATATTACCCCCACTGACCGTATTACACGCGGTTTCCCTACCGCGCAAAAAATCACACAAAAAAAATCGTTCAAAAATAGACCACATGAAAAAAGTTTTCCTGTATATACTGTTTCTCAATGAAAAGCAACTACGTGATATACAAGAATGAAGAGACAATAAATATTCACTGCTTTTTCTCTTCGTCAGTTACAATCACGTTCTCTCTTTTCATTGAGATACTCGAATTTAGATTGTTCGGTTCGTAAAAATCTAATCTTTTCATGGTTTTCGGTGGAATTTATTCATTAACCCTTTCAATGCGGCTCCGCCGGAGTGCTTCCGCTGTACGGAGCACTGCGTCGAAAAGTATGCCCATCGCGCTGGTGTGACCGATGTGCAGTATCACTTTCATGTCGTCTAAAGACGATGCTCGTAGCGAAAGGGTTAATTTTGGCTTAACGTCTTTACAACATGGCTTGATTTACAATAATTTTCTTGCGTATCATTCGTTGCGTGGTATTTTTTGTGGTGCGGCTTGCAAATCTTGCGACCCACCCCACTGTCTCGCATGAGGACCATCGTGATTCTGCTACTTTATGTCCCGACCACGGCCAGGAATGAACGATGGCACTCACAGGGACGTCAACACGTTTAGATGAACTGTTTCCGGGTTTTCTACTCTTTTCTTGGAAGTTGGAAACAATTCATCTGAAGCAGTACAAGCCAGAAAAACGACGATATATTTTTTAACCAAAATGGGAATCGAGCCCGAAGTCTCTATCTTGGTAAGCTTGGTAAGCAAACTAATTACAGCCATTCGAGCCACCAAGTGACAATAGTTCCAGATTATTAGAATAATGAATGAAAGTCGTTTCGTACACCTTTGTCTCGGTTATTGTATTAGGCGGTAAGATTTATTCAGTGCCACAAACTGAAAAAAAAGGAAAACAATGTTGTAACAGTCAACTCGGAGCATTCGAACCGCAATTTAACCTAACGCTCTCATTTTCAATATTTTGATGTGGTGCAAAAATACAGACGCACTCACCATCAATCCGCCACGAAAATCAATCGAACGAAATTACATCACTGTGTATATGTCTCTATATTCCGTTCTTCCTTTGTATCGACCAAAACAGCTCAGCATTGAGAAAGACTGCTGTCATGATTTGAATTATATCATGCTTTGAATTATAGAGGCTTTCATTCGCCTCTAGTCTTGAAAAGGCCAATATGGAAAACTAAACTCTCGGTTTTACGTAAGCTTGAGCTTGTCGCTTAATAAAATGAAAACGGGCATAGCTGAAATTGCAATGTTTTCTCTATCCACATTATCCATAGAACGAACGCTGCATTTTTTTATTTCTGTTCCGTAAAAATGTGTCCTGTTTTCTGATTTGGCACCATTACTGAAAGTAGTCCTAGGTCAAAAAACTCTGGCAATGATTTCAGAGGTTTTGGTTATGGTTACAAATTGTAGCGCTGCACTGATTTTAGTATTGTTGAGCCCCTCGTTTCTGTGAGCGGGTCGAAACATACACATATGAAAAGGCACTCAGATTCCACACACGGGAGTTGTGTTGAAACTGACGTTCATACTCATATAAACGAGGGGCTCAACAATACTAAAATCAGTGCAGCGCTAGAAAATACAAAATAAAGTAATTCCAGATGGGTCAACCAAAAAAGCCCGCCGGGCCGCAGGATGAGTATAGTTGATAATATCAGCCTGATATAGAGTAATCTTAAAGTATGATGGGCTTAATTTTACCAGTAACTGTATGTTTTAATATGAGAGAAATAATTATCATCAACGCGTTTATTTTTATCAATTTGCTGATTAAGTTGGCGATATTACAATAGCACTACTGTTCTCAGAGATGTATTCCATTCCAGTAGTGAGATCTCTTTAGATCGAGAGCGTTAATTCATGTGCTCGGAAACAAGTTTATTCAAAAATAAAACAGTTAACATGGAAATATATTATTGATGTTAACCTGAATGGGACCGGAAGCAGAGGGTTGCCTCACAAGATGTGATTGGCATTAACGGTGGTAACATGGCATGGCCACGCAATGTACTGGAAATAAGGTAATAAAGAGGGTAGAGTTTCGAGCGACATAGCATGCGCTGCCATAACTATTTTTCAAAATCTGACGTCAGTCGTTGTGTTTATCTTCGATTGCCCACTGCATTCATGTGAAAATGCTATTTTCAGGAAGAAATTTATCAATTAAAAACGTACTTTTTTAGAGTTCCCGCTGAATATAAGGCTAATGTGATAGCGTGCAGTGAATATTTGTGAAATCACGTCGAAAAAGACTGATAAAAGTGCCATTTCCATGTGCTATTTTTACTCCCCGCGTTTATAGAAACAAACGAAGTTTGATTATTTTAACGTTGTGAATTTAATGATTCGAAGGCTCTCAGTATCGGTGTGTGAGATGTGAGAAAATAATCGCCAATTATTCAAAATTTCACCGAAAATGTTACTGCTTTCGAGAACTAAACATACGACTGCTCTTTGGACTTTTTACCACATACATAATCGAAATAAGCCACGATACAATTGTCATCTGTTAAAAAAATAAACAGTTGAATTATTTCGTGAGAATTTCGGCTCAAAATATCATGCAACCGTGATTACCTTCAACATTGTTTTGTTTCTTCCATATACATTCCATATTGAATGCAAATATTTACGACACGATATTTTGGCTTGCCAATACAGATATACTTCGCCTGCTTCTTCTTCTTCTTCTTAAATGGCACTAACGTTCCTAGAGGAACCATCGTCTCAACGTAGTATTACTTGCGTTATTTTTACTAGTACTTAGTTGAGATTTCTATGCCGGATGACACGACTTGAATGTATTCTGAGTGGCAAGCTCTAGAATACGCGTGAGCACAGTACAAGGCGGAGGAAATTTCTTTGACGAAAAATTCCCCTGTCCAGAACGGGAATCGAACCCGAACCCCCGGCATGTTAGGTGTGACGCTAACCACTCGGCCACGGGAGCACATAAAAAAATGCCAACGACACGCGACGTTCCCAAGCGGTCGCCCATCTAAGTACTGATCGCGTCCGATGATGCTTAACTTCGCCTACTGCTCCACCTCGATATGTACCTCATTGATGGCCACGGAAGACAGCTCATTTAACCCTTTATAAGACCGTGGCAACTAAATTGCCATCCACAAAAAATATTTTTTTCGCCGCACTTGGAACATTATTTTAATACTTTGCTTAACCACAGTCTTCTTAAGCTATCTGGCAATACTACATTTTTTAGGACTTCTAAAAATATACGATATTAATTTGAGATTTTTTATGTAGAAAAACCGCGATTTTAGAGCACCGGCAGAGAATTTGTTTAAATTAGTTGAAAATGCAATAAATTGATAAGTTGCTCACTGTAAGCATTCTACTTAGGATCTACTGTGCAAGATCATGCAGTCTTCTCAATAAAACAAACGATGTATTTGATGAAAAATTCAAATTTTTAATTTTTTATTGTAAGTCTATATGAAAGAAATTTTGTTTGCACTAGAAATATTGGGTTGGGGAAAAAGAAATGTCGTATATATATGGCAACACTTAAACATATCTTGTGTTGTACTTATCGCATACTAAAGGGTGTGTCACATCAAATTGCATCACGGAAAAAACGCTGTAGAAATTTAATTTTTAGGAATTATATCTTCAGCTTTCGCTTATAATCAGATAAGAGTGTATAGATCACGTTGGCCATGCTTCACTGTCAATTTTTCGTAAATTTGGAAAAATGTCGTCGAACGAAAAAGAGCGTCGTGAATTAATCCTGTGCACTCATTTCGAGAATCCGGAGTTGTCACATCGGGACATCGGTAAGATGCTGGGAATCGTCCAATCCACGGTCAGCAGAGTACTAAAACGATACTTCGAGAACCTAACCATCGACCGGAAGATGAAGAACGGCAAAAATGAATGCTCCGTCAGTGAAAAAGATCACCAGCGCGTAGTTAAGCAGTTTAGACGTGATCCGAGAAGTTCGGTCCGGGATGTCGCCAATAAGCTGAATTTGTCAAGTTCATTCGTCCAGCGGACCAAGTAGCGGGAGGGCCTGCGTACATACAATGTTCAGAAGGCTCCTAACCGCGACGAAAAGCAAAACATGGTGGGGAAGACGCGATCCCGGAAGCTGTACACCGAAATGTTGACGAAGCCGCATTGCCTGGTAATGGACGACGAAACCTACGTCAAAGCGGACTTTCTACAGCTGCCGGGCCTGTTGTTCTTCTCCGCAGAGGACAAATTCAGCGTTCCGGAGGAGATTCGCAAGCAGAAACTATCCAAGTTTGCCAAAAAGTACATGGTGTGGCAAGCGATCTGCTCTTGCGGAAAGCGGAGCGCCCCCTTCGTGATGACCGGCACGGTAAACGGGCAGGTTTACCTTAAGGAGTGCCTACAGAAGCGCTTACTACCACTATTGAAGCAGCACGAGGGCCCGACCATCTTCTGGCCGGATCTCGCTTCGTGCCACTATTCAAAGGACGTGTTGGAGTGGTACGGAGCCAACGGGGTCACCTTAGTGCCAAAGGAAATGAACCCGCCCAACGCGCCGGAGCTTCGCCCAATAGAGAAATATTGGGCGATTATGAAGCAGGCCCTCCGGAAGAACCCAAAAGTTGTCAAATCGGAGGCGGACTTCAAGAGAAAATGGATTTCTGTTCAAAAAAAAACTACAACCTGACGTTGTACAGAACCTTATGGACGGGGTAAAGAGGAAGGTGCGAGCATACGGGCTTGGGCTCGAAGTATGAATAAAAAGAAAATGCCAAAAGTTGTTTAATAGTTTTTATTTTACTGTCTAAAATTTTCAAAAGGATCGGTCTACTGGGCGAATTTCTACAGCGTTTTTTCCGTGATGCAATTTGATGTGACACACCCTTTATACGGCTATTTAAAGACGACAATCTGAGCTACAAGTGTCGTTTTGACAGTGTTGTGATTGTCCTTTTCAGTCTCAGGTTATAGCGCGTCAAAGATAAAGTCCACCAAGCAAGAAATTCGCCATATTTTACGTTTTTACTACCTGCGAGGTAAAACTGCAACGAAGGCGGCCGAAAAAAATCGTGTAGTTTATGGACCCGATACTGTAACGATTCGCACAGCACAGCGTTGGTTTGATCGATTTCGTTCTGGTGTAGTTCTGCTGTCGAAGATACACCCCGTACTGGTAGTCGTCGTGGAAACCGATAAAATAGTTGAAATTATCCAAGTAGACCGGCATGTGAGCACTCGCTCGATTGGCCAGGAACTGGGTATAGACCATAAAACCGTTTGGAACCATTTGTAGAAGATTGGATTCCAAAAAAAGGTGGATGTATGGGTGCCAAACGAGTTGACGCAAAAAAATCTTTTAGAACGAATCAACGCCTGCGATGCACTGCTGGAACGGAACGAACCCGACCCATTTTTGAAGAAGATGGCTACTGGTGATGAAATGTGGCTCACAAACGACAACCAAAAGCGAAAAAAGTCGTGGTCGAAGAGCGGTGAGCCAGCCCAAACCATCGCCAAGCCCAGATTGACGGCCAGGATGGTTTTGCTGTGTGTTTGGTGGGATTGGAAGGGAATCATCCACTATGAGCTACTCAACTATGACCAGACCCTCAACTCGGTTCTCTATTGTGAGCAGCTTGACCGTTTAAAGCAGGTGATTGACCAGAAGCGGCCAGAAATGATCAATAGGAATGGTGTTGTTTTCCACCAGGACAACTCTCGGTCTCACACATCTTTGATGACCCGCCAGAAGCTACGGGAGCTCGGATGGGATGTCCTATTGCACCCACCGTATAGTCCGGACCTGGCTCCAAGTGATTATCATCTCTTCCCGTCCATGCAAAACGCTCTTGGTGATACTAAGTTGGCCTCAAAAGAGGCTTGCGAAAACTGGCGGTCTGAGTTTTGACGTAGGACTACGTCTTTCATTTCTATACTGGGGTGTAAGTTCAAAGTTTCGAAAACAAAAGCGTTACACCAGAGCAACGAGATTTTGAGCGTTAATACCTTCCAAACAATTGAACGAAATGGTATGATGAGCATTGCATTCGAAAGAAAAAATGTCTACGCGTTATATGGTTGTTACGTTTAGATCTAAAAACTTGTTTCAATAGCCCTAAAATCGCTTTCAAAACAGGCTATTGAAATCACACCAATCGGTATATAAGCGAGTGCCATTCGGAAATCTATCAGTTATGATTGCGCAACGAACGAGGTACGATCGCTGGAATGAATGGATGTTTCCCTAACACAGTCTTCAAAACTATGGAGCCTGGGCAAAGCAGTATTGCAAAATAGATGCAAGCAGCGGGTACTTTTGTACTCACTTGCTTTTCTGCAAATCGGAATATTTCCCTAACACAGACTTCTAAACCATGGAGCCTGGGAAAATTGCAGATTCACGCAAGTCGGCAGTACTTTTACACCCTCTTTCATATTTACACTCCGGAATTCGTTTTGCTAACACGGTCTACAAAAGCGGGCACAAATGAAATGCTTTGGCTCGGTTCTTCAATACTGTATTGGAAGATATCCCGATATGGAAGATATGTCGCCAGCTCACTGAACTTCTACGCATACCGTTTGATGATTAGGCAAAATGTTGATAACTATGTGCTGCGATAACTACTACCATAATGCATGAATTGACCTAAATTGGAATTTGTTTGCATTTCAATTGTTTCATTCATTCACTAGTTTAATCAATAAACAATAATTTACACAATACACACAAAAGATAGCTCTGCGCAGCGGCGATGTCGTAGACAATGAGGGACATCTTCTTCTTATATGGCACTAACGTTCCTAGAGGAACTCCGCCGTCTCAACGTAGTATTACTTGCGTCATTTTCATTAGTACTTAGTTGAGATTTCTATGCCAAATAACACGCCTTGAATGCATTCTGAGTGGCAAGCTCTAGAATACGCGTGACCACAGTGCAAGTCAGAGGAAATTTCTTTGAAGAAAAATTTCCCCGACCAGAACGGGAATCGAATCCGAACTCCCGGCATGTTAGGTTTGACGCTAACCACTCGGCCACGGGTGCACAAGGAACATCCGAGGTGCGATTATTGGTAATTGAGAAACACAACCTTGCGGTTATATCATAGGTATAACCCATTCATAGTTTTTTGCAAATAAGGAGGGGGGTTTTATAAGGGGGGATAATAAAGTTGTCTTCTAAATGGCAACAAGTTTACGAACAAAACGACGCATATTTGACTCAAATTGGATAATTTTAAGTATGTTAAATAAAACGTCACATTTCGATCAGAAATACGACATTTCTTTTTTATTATTTTAATTTCTGCATAACTAAAGGCGCAATAAAGTGAGTTCACAAGGCAGCGGCAAGTAATGTTTTTGGGGTTAATGAGCAGTGGCAACTACATTGCCTCCAATTTTTTAACTGTTTCAATAGTTATTTTTTATCAAAGGTAAATATGAGTTCTTCCTCTTGCCTAGTTTTCACGGCTTTATAAAGGGTTAAAGCGCTGTTTCCACCGTACCAAAAACTTTCCGCTATCACTAAACCAAACAAATGAAATTTATAGCAAAAGCTGACACCACACTTTGATGCACCTTATCTATGACAGCGCGTTTCCCCTAAAAAGTGTAATTTCCTCGTACCTAAAATAGCATATCAGTTGCTGTGTTTGCATTAGCCCGTGTGGAGTCTAACCAAAAATGAGCATGCTTTCGTTTGCTTTCTGATAATGTTCAGCGAGTATACACATATATGGTGACACTGTTTACCCGCAAACATGCCACGGGTTGCCATTGGCCATTTGCTTTGCTTGTTTGCCATACTTACGCCGTGCAGTGTTCCATGCGGACGCTTATTTTCGCTAAGGACATCAGAATATATTGCTTGGTTGTGATGAACAGCTGAGGGGCCCACAGCAACTGTCGGTAGTGCTCGATTAGCTCACTCTCTGAATAAGAGAAAAAATAAAAAAAGAACCATATCGAACGAGGATGGGTTAGAATTCATTGAACTAGTCTTTTTTCTTCTATTCTGTTTACCATCGAAATGACCGGTTTCTCCGTACTCGCCTAACGTCCAAACCGCCACCTGCACCAACGGTTGTCGGTTCTCTAGTTGATTCATATTTGTGACGGCTTCCACCATTTTGCCACTGATGAAACTTTGCTCCTCCTTGGGGCTGTTCGAGATCAACTGTATTGTAGACGCAATCACATCGTCCCTGATGTTGTTTCCAGCCTAAAAAATAAATCGTGGTAAATCAGCTTTCGAGAGCGGACCTTGTCGGGAACCTACAATCGACAACAGCTTCAACAGCACCTCCAAATGCCAGCGAATCGCCGGCGAGTATTGCTCCGCGGCGTTCACAATCTTGCTGCTGCACACACTCTTCATCTCTGGATCGGCCGTTTCTAGGTACTTGAGTAACTCTCGCACAATCATCTCAATGTTCTGCGAGTTGATCAGCGTGAAGGACAATTCCATGGCACACCGCTGGATGGAGCTGTCGGAGTCAGTAAGGCACTCGAGGATCGTGATACGATGCCGCTGGACGGCCGTCATATCTCGCTGGACTGTTTTGACCAGCGTTAACAGTCCAACGTAGCGGATGTTTTTGTCACTGTTCAGCAGGAATCGGCCGAGGATGTTGACCGCTAGCACGCGGAGACTGTTTTCCGATCTGTTGGAAATTGAAATAGAATGAATTCTGTTAAAAAATAGCTCCAGCCCATCAACACTTACTCAACATTCATGATCGTTAGCACGGTTTCGTAGAGGATCGCATTGCCGGCGTTTTTGTTCGTCTCTGTGCTGGTTGCCACCTGGGCTAACACATCGTTCATGGTCTCCGACTGGTCGGGATCGCCGTGACCCAGTATTCTCAACAATCGCAGAATTTTAACTTGCAGAAAAGGATCACTGACACCATTGACGACATGCTCCGGAGAGTACCCGCTGACGATCATCGTTTTCAGCGTTCGCACCAGTGTCGGTATCGTTGATTTGAAGTAATTCAGCACCACGTGGCTTTGCTCGCACATCTCGGTGACCAAAGTGATCGTCGAGACGAGAATGCCGTGATTCTTGTCGTTCAAAAACTGCGAGCACTTGGGAAGGTAATCCTCGATCAGCTCAGGCACTCGGCGGATCATTCGGAAGGCACAGAGAATCGCTTTCTTGCGGAGGAATGTGTTGGATGATGCGATCAACCGCTCGATATCCTGCGTCAGATCGCGGGCCATTTCTGGCGAAGCGATGGCTGCGAGGGTGCACAAAGCGGCACCCACGATGAACTGTGTCGAGTTGTTGAGGTCACTGGAAGGATTTTGATGGTCGTCATTGCTAAAGGGAAAGCCTTGCATTTTATCAACTTACTTCTTCAAACAATTCGTCAGCAGAACGTGCACATCATGTCGTTCGTCGAGAAGTAGCATTGCCCCGAGGTATCCTATCCGCTTGTCGGTATACTTGGGGCTGGCCGCCAACTTCAACGCTTCCATCTGTCCGAAATGGGCGGGATATCCCAGCATGTGGATGTAGAGCAATTTGGCCATGTTGCGACATCTAAATCGAGTAAGGCGATGGTTAGAGATAGACAGCGGACACGGTAATAAAAAACATACTCGGAAAAAAAGCTACAGACAAAAATGATCCCCAAAAATTCATTTTAAGTCAGATATTTTTTTAAACTCTCAGGAAATAAATAAACACATATTACACACATATAGCTATGATTTTGCATAGTTGGTTCATTCAACCTTCTCTCCTAGGCACCTTTCCATGACCGCGATCGATGACCACTTGACAGATTGTGACGAAATTTTGCGCACGTAAACATTACACTCTAAACTAGTTTTACCCATGCCAGAAACATTTATACACACAAGATTTTGCATTTTTTTTTCGAGTACAATCATTATACGAGCACTTACTTCCAAATGCAGTCTGTCTCTCGGAAGGTACTTCGGATGTAGGCACATTCTGTGTTTACAACAGCTCGCTCTTCGGCAGCCGTCCGGGAGGCACGGATCTGGCGGATCAGTTCACGAAGTCGCGTCGGTGAAGGCTTTTTTACTGCGTGAGTAAAGGACATTGGAAATTTGTTGCAATTTTTAAAGCAGAATGGGGGAATCAACAGTGCTACTTACGAATATTGGTTTCAATAGTTTCATTTATCACTTGTTTGATATTGTTGATTGTGAGGCCTGGACTGTATCTGTAAGGAGGAGAAAATAAATAGTATCATTACAGTTATTGGTAACGAAACTCGAGCAACCGAATGAAGTAACATAACACCTTTCGTTTTCAGTGTGAACTTGAAATGCACGTCTAAACGACCGTGAAGGAGCAGAAAAAGGAGAAAAAAAACAATCATCTATAAAACGGGATAATCCATTCGTATCGAACGTTAGCACTATTTTTCATCCCTTTGCCCGTTGCTCAGTAGCACTTCTGGTAGCAAGAGAAGGACTCGATATCAGCAGCCACTAGAGGTTGATTGGAAGATGCTGACTGTAGCATTTCACTTGTTGCATGGCAGCTTCGAAGATTATTATTCGCGAACGGTCGTTTGCAGGATTCGAAGAAGAAATTGTCGCAGCAAGACGTGAAGATTAGCAATGGAAACGATGCACCGGGATTAGTGAGGATTTGTGGCGGGGATTTGCCATAGATTTAGATTTCCAGCGAGTGCAGTTGAATTAATTATTCTATAGGATGCGATTTAACCGTTTTATTCAACTGCACTCGGCAACAAATGCCCAGACTCATTTAGATGTTGGTGCGAATGAAATGCAATCAAGAATCCGATAGGAAATTATCAACCAGATAATTTCCTGGAAAAAATGAGTTATTCATTAACGAATGGAACGGAATAGCGGCGACGCTATGAGCGCCATCATTGATATCAATAATGTTTTTTTGGGAATACCGGGACATTCTAAAAAAATGGTATTTTCTGTAGTCTAATTTAAAAAAAATCTGAAAAATCAGAAAAAAATCAGCTAATACCTTAACAATGTATAGAACATTCTTTTTAATATATACCGGGAATTTGTAAAGAGTGTACCGTTCGAAATCCGCACACACTCAAATTGCTCTAACTTTCGATCCGTTGGGTAAAATTTATTGTAATTTTGCGTAGACATAGTTTATTGTGTATTGTTTACTCTCTGTGAGTTGATTTCATCAGGTGCGCAAAAGTGTTCAAAATGGCGACGAAAGAAAAATTCGTGCGCGATAAAGTTTTGCGCGAGTACTTCGACAATAAGGATCTGTCGCATCGTGTCAGCGGAAAAAAGTTGAGAATCGCGAATTCCAGGGTGTCTGGTAAAGGGTGTGTCACATCAAATTGCATCACGAAAAAAACGCTGTAGAAATTCGCCCAGTAGACCGATCCTTTTGAAAATTTTAGACAGTAAAATAAAAACTATTAAACAACTTTTGGCATTTTCTTTTTATTCATACTTCGAGCCCAAGCCCGTATGCTCGCACCTTCCTCTTTACCCCGTCCATAAGGTTCTGTACAACGTCAGGTTGTAGTTTTTTTTTTGAACAGAAATCCATTTTCTCTTGAAGTCCGCCTCCGATTTGACAACTTTTGGGTTCTTCCGGAGGGCCTGCTTCATAATCGCCCAATATTTCTCTATTGGGCGAAGCTCCGGCGCGTTGGGCGGGTTCATTTCCTTTGGCACGAAGGTGACCCCGTTGGCTTCGTACCACTCCAACACGTCCTTTGAATAGTGGCACGAAGCGAGATCCGGCCAGAAGATATCGAAGTATCTTTTTAGTACTCTGCTGACAGTGGATTGGACGATTCCCAGCATCTTACCGATGTCCCGATGTGACAACTCCGGATTCTAGAAATGAGTGCGCAGGATTAATTCACGACGCTCTTTTTCGTTCGACGACATTTTTCCAAATTTACGAAAAATTGACAGTGAAGCATGGCCAACGTGATCTATACACTCTTATCTGATTATAAGCGAAAGCTGAAGATATAATTCCTAAAAATTAAATTTCTACAGCGTTTTTTCCGTGATGCAATTTGATGTGACACACTCTTTATCATAAAACGGTCCGAAGAACGTCTGACTGTTGATCGGAAGCGAAGAGCTGGAAAAAATTGTGAGAGGGTTGTGTCTACGACACGACCGCATTTTAGACGTAGAACTCCAATACGCTTGTATATCACTTCGGATATTATTTTCGAATGCATAGAAATTTGTGAAATAACTTTTTAGTTACTTAGTTATTTTTACTACTCCGATAGTAAAAAAAATCATAGAAAATTTGAACAATATAAAACTGTCTTCAGGACTGTTAAACTAATAGAGAATAATATGTCTCCTTAAACGGATATCGCTACCAGACGTCGATACTGTAGATCTACATACTTTATACGGCATTTCGTTAAACAAATTACGAAAGATCGGAACCGATCCGATAGAATTTGTATAGCTGATTCATTATACGGTTTTTTTCATCGCGGCCATGGAACGTATCTAGATCGTAAAGCGGGGTATGGGTGTATTAGATATAGAACACATTAGATATAACATATTAGACATATTACATATCCAACATATTGCATACTTGATAAAGAAAAGTTATTTTTCATTCATGATTTTCATTCTAAAGAGGGCTCATTCCACCTGAAAATTCATTACAGTCGTTGTCACTTCCCGAACTCATGGTTATTCTGTTATGCTGTTATGCTGTTATTCTATTGAAAAACTATCAATCAAGAAATATTTTCTATCAATTGGTGCAAATATTTGCGAACAATGCTTATGGAGAAGCTTACTCGCTGTAATTCCTCTCTCCTCTCTCATTGTCCGTACAATGAACGTGTGTCTCTAGCTTTGAGAAAAGCTCTAAACTCCGGGAAGGTAAGCACACATATCGGTAGAACAAACGTATGGGAAAATGGGAATGCTTTCAGTTTTCATAAATTTAAACCGTCTGGGGATTAGAGAAATGTAATGTATAGCGTAGTGCACCCGTGGCCGAGTGGTTAGCGTCTCACATTATCATGCCGGGTGTTCGGGTTCGATTCCAGTTCTGGCTGGGGGATTTTTCGTCAATGAAATTTTCTTCGACTTGCACTGTGGTCATGCGTTTTCTAGAGCTTGCCCCTCAGAATACATTCAAGATGTGTTATTCGGCTTAAGAAATCTTAACTAAGTATTAATAAATGGCGCTAGTTAATGCATACGTTGAGACGGCAAAAGTTCCACAGGAAACTTTAATGCCATTCAAGAAGAAGAAGAAGAAGAAGAAATCTTAGAGAACTTCTGATTCGTTTGGTATGCAAATCATCAGTATTCGTTCGCAGGGAAAATAGTTATTAACATTAACTTTATTTCATAAAACCGTCACCAGTTTTCTACGTCAAAAAAGCCGTCAGGTTAACGAGAATGATCACAAACGTGTGGTTGAGGCCATCAAACGGAAACCGAACGGCTCAGTTCGAGATGTGGTTGAAAAGTTGCATGTGAGCAAGACTTTCGTGCAGAATACCAAAACTCGGGCAGGAATATATATATACGGTTAAGGTTCAGAAGCTCCAAACCGTGACGAGAAACAGAATACGGTCGCAAAAAGCCATGCCTGGAAGTTGTACGACCAGAAGAAACCACACTGATGCGTAATTAATTGATGACGATACATATGTGAAGGCGGACCAGATTCCAGGAAACCTGTATGTCATATATTTTGTTTACAGTGTCATTGGAACAAGTTAACTTTTGTGTCGAAAACACGGGCGTCATTCAGTGTGTTCCTTGTGCAATTTCGCTGGTTCAGGTCAATCACGGAGAGCAACTACGAAGTGTACAGTCTACCCAAGCTCAAGCGTTATTTGAGTTTGAGAGAGCTAGCCCGTAAATTAAATCTCTCTTACGAGCGGGGCTTAATAATTTCGAAACAGAAAGATGAAAATGATTATTTTACTTCTTTCTTTCTCTTCAGCAAGAATCATTTTCGATTGTGAGCATTCTCTACAGAAATATCGAAATATCGTTCATCTCTGCTGACATTTTCTTTGAATTTGAGAGCAAACGTTTTCACTTAAAAATCGAAACTGCTCGAAGAGGCTATATTCATTATCATTTGAATGCCCTTTATGTCAATTTCAGTTTCACATGTGAAAGGATGATCGTTGTTTTCAATTGATACTTTTATTTCTGCCAACTGAATTTTCCCGGGTCGTCATTCAAAAAGTGGAATTAAAAAATTCATATGAGGGCATATTAGTCATACAACCAGGACCTGCATACTCACATCCTTTCACATCGTCATTTTCATTGCTTTCAGTGAATACGGTTCGAACTCAAACGAGATTTTAATTCGAATATAAGGAACTTTCATTCGAAGTAAGATACTTTGATTTTCATTTGATGATATGTTAACTTCACTTCAGTGTGAAGAATGAAACAACTGAACGTGGAACGAATCAAGACTGTTCAGAGGTGAAGTGATATTCTCTTTATTGAGCGTGAAGAGAGAGTAGCATTATTTTCAGTCTGCATGAGTTTGTAGCAAATTGAAAGGCTCATTAGTTAGTGAGGATGTATCAATTGAAGTGAAGTTATAAGGCTTGCTCTCGACACCGTTCATAAACGACTAGTGCCAAAAGAGCTCATTTTTTTCAAAAATTTCATCGCAATTGAGTGGTTGAAGATATGCTTGACCAATCAAATTCTGATCACACATTCATTCGACGCATAATTACTGGCGACGAGACATGGGTGTGACTTTTACCTGTTTCCGAAACATAAATTACCGCTTCGGGGGACCCGTTTTGACAGTATTGAAGGCATAAAAACGAAGTCGCTGCGTGAACTGAAGGCAATTCCTGAATACAGCTATAAAAAGTGTATTGATGACTGGATTATTCGTTGGAAAAAAATATTGCTTCAGAACAGGGCCTATTTTGCAGACGATAATAAATAAAGCATTTATTTAAAAAAAAAAACATAAATTCGCGGTACAGTAGAACCCCGATTATACGCGAAATAGTCGGACTAGATCAACGAGTATAACAAAAATCGCGGATAACGCAATAAAGGGCTAAAAATGAAGTACAAACACGAAAAAAAGATTTTTTGTGCATGAAAACTATGTTTTATCAATACAGAAATTATTGAACTATCCATTCGTAAGGTCGTGTACGTAAGTGATCAGATAATGTGAAAGCCATGACCAAAACAAAAGAGCAATACTTTAACACTTACTGACAAATTTCGGGGAGGTTTATATAATTACTAGGGATATATTTGACAAAATGCATCAAAAGTGAAAATTTTATTAAAGAACTGTGGACGTCAGGTAATGTATCGCTCCTCCTAATGTAGCATTTCAACACAGTTAGAAAGCTAATCAAATAGTGAAGGTACACCATTCTACTGGTGATCAGACATCGTCTGTTGGCACTCTGGCTCACATTTGGGAAACGAAACCGGGAAGTGATCGAGATGGAAATCCCTCCACCATAAATAAACTAACTACGGCTAGCGTACGAAAAGTTAGCTCAAAAACCCCCACACCAAGAGCAAACAGAGAAGCACTACTTGTTCAATTGAGGAAACGATGCACGTTGAGCTCGGTGAGTTCCACTCTTTTATCTTAATATCCATTCGACTCATTCTGTAGCGCACTTTAGTCGTTAAACAAAGAAAAGTTGCACTTCCAACTTTGAACATCCAGAACAGCACTCCGAGCATGGGGTTTCGGCGACACTCTCTCGAGGGTGGTGCATCCAAGAATAAACGAGTTTGTGAGTGACTGAATGAGGCTGAATAATTTATAACTATGTATAAATAACAAACATACATAGAAACAAGCTGTCGCCGTTCCTTTTTTCCCTGGAGTCTCTGTCGAAGTTTGAAACTTTTTTGTAGACTCGGTCGATAAATAAAAGAGAGTTATTCAATTACGACCCACGGCGTAGCGTGACAAGTTTTTTCATTAAACTTATCTCTTGTTTATGTCCAAAATGTACCGTATGATTATAACGGCGGTGATGATGATGATATTAATGATGACGATGACGGTCAAGGCTCTGCCCTTTATCCTCACGTAGGCTTGAGTTGATCAGTTAGCTCATTGATAATAATATACCATTTGTTACTTCACGAACGACGCAGACGAACTTTTCTACTCAGCAGGTGAGTTGGAGCGTTTCAAAACATGTTGTCAAACATTGTTTGGGTCTCAAAATAAAATTAGTGGCTTCTGTGTGGATTCTTAGGGGAGTCAAATGGTTCTACGTATAAAAAAACAACAAACGAAGAGCCTGATGTGACCTGAACCAGAACACTAGCAGCACTAGTTGAACATTGAAGGCAACGTTGTGGACTACTCAGCCACTGAAACGCCAGGTTTTTTTAGATACTGAAAATGAAGCAGTTGGAGCAAATAATTTAGTGAATTAAACTTTTGGGTGCCAATGAATGTATGGGAAAATATTGACCCTAAAATTTTAAAAAGTTACCCTATACTAAATTTTCACCGCCTTGAAAAAACACCCTATGCAACATATCAGCTCAATCGGACTTAAGGGAGAGTGGCGCAAAGCGGTCAAAGTTTGAGTTTTTTGAAAATGGAAAAATCACCCAAGGGGGGAGTAAAGGAGATCGGGGTTTTCGAAAAACAAACCTGATGCCAAATGTCTTAAAATTGCATAAAACGTCGAGATCTACTGTCATCCCAAAAATTTTTTTGTCAAAAATCGACACTGAGACTTTTTTGGATTTTTTTCGCAATACGAGACGAAACGCATGGTTTTGGGTGCCAATAAAAAAAGGTTATCTCGATTTTTTATTCGGAACTGGCAGCGAAATTAGCTCATTCGGACTTCATTTATCAGTGTCGCAGGAGTTATCCTACCGGATATCAGAAGAAAAAAAACCAATAATTTCTCATTAACAGAAGATAATTCATAACCGGAACTTGTAATGCTTGTTAATTCTTTTTTGATTTGTAGTTAATTAAGTGTACCGTCTCTCAAATTATCATCCCAGAAGTTCTTAGTTCTTTTTTTTTTAAATTTTGAAATACAAATATTTGGTTGATGTTCTTTACATATTGAAATTATATGGCACAAAATCTGTCTGGAAGGCCATGGTTATCGTAAGAGAAAGTCAATAAAGAGAATCGATCAAAGCAAAAATTGGGGAAAAATTGCCGAATAATGAATAGTAAATAATTAGCCTTTTACAGAATTTATTGAATATTATTCTGATGTGGAAATAACCGTATTATTGAAAAAGTATTCATTAGGGAAGGGAAATTTTTCATTCTATCAAAACATTTTCCTGCAGTAAAATAACCTACAGGAGAGTTCTTGGAATCAAATGAATGCTGATAGATAAGGTTAATTGTATTTTCGATTGACTTGGTTAATAAAACACTGCGTTAATCTACAACATTTTCAAAAAACTGGAAAAATCTATATTTTTCTTTCCAGTATTGTTATCCACTACACCTACACACAAAAAGATAGAAGCATTCAATTATCACACTTCAAAACTTGAAGCTTTAAATGAAGCTTCAAAATGATGTATATTCCATCTTCATGTGTTGGTTTTTCACGAAGTTACAGCGTTTCTAGAATCACTGAAAAACTTCGACTTCGCGCCCCGTTCCCATAATTTTTATCGAATGTAGAATCAACGACACTTTATTGCATACTAGGAATAAGATTTAGAGTCATAGTTTTATTTAAAAAGTATTATTGAAGTATTATTTGAATCCTATTAAGACTTTTCCATGTGACACCGACTATTACCATAATAGGTACACGTATTACGAAACTCCAGGAACACTATTACCATAATGAGTACATGGAAGCGGCATTTTAAAACATGTTTTTTTATTCAATTTAGTCAATTAATCATCAAAATATCAGTGAGAATCTTCAAGAACAGAGTTCAAATTGCTAGACTTTTGTTCATACCAAATACAGAGCATTATTCTGGCACTGTGGACATTCGGCTTCGGCGTTGATGTTCCTGGTTGGCCGAACTTTACGCACGATCTTTCGTGTTTTGGATTGTCGTAATGAATCCATTTTTCCCCGGCAAATATTCGATGCAATGAAGGTGTCCTTTTGTGCCGTTCAAGCAACATTTCGGACATGCAAAATCGCCGTTCGGCATCTTTCGTTTTCAATTCGTATGGAACATAATTCCCTTGCCTTTGAGTCGTTTAGATATAGCTTGTCGAGTTACTTTCAATGATTTTGAAAGTTCTGTTTGTGTTTGACACGAATCATGATCGAATAATGTCTCTATTTCTTCGTCTTTAAACTTTTCCTATCGACCCGGACGCTTTTTGTCTCCAACACTAAAATCACCACTTATAAACCCTCTAAACCATTCCCTACTAAATCTATTCGCTGGTGCAGAGTCACCATAAACTGCCAAAAGTATTCGATGTGCTTCAGCTGCACCTTTCTTCCAATGGACACCGAAAACCATAGCTTCCCGCAAATGGTGCCTATTTGAAACTTTCATCGACTTTCATCGACTTTCTATAGCGCTTTGAGCCATTTTATGGAAAAGGAACGAATTGAGTAGCATAGCCAATAACAAAAACACTTCGATGTCGATGAAAAAAGTTAAAATAACGACATGTAAGACACTTTCGTCATGAAATGTATGATTAAAATTAAAATAAAGCTTCGATGTTTTGAGAAAAAAAAAGTAATCCTGAAACAATGTGGCCTACATTTTGTAAATATTTCCTGGTAATGCCTTCAGCAGTGTGATGCCCTGCCTAGCAAACATTAAATCGTATAAATTGGCATGTTCTAAGTCTTATATAAAGTGGGATCCAATCACAGTCGTACATAATGTCGATCGAAGCAAACAACGTGTATATCTTAAATCGCATAAAGTGCCAACAATCTGATTTTATATAACACAACAGATTAAGTTGAAATTTGGTAGAACAAACGTCGGTCTTATGATATATGATAACGTAAAATTGAACTAACCGTCATATTTTTAATTTTCATATTTGTAGAGCAGACAGATGCAGTTCAAAAGTCACATAAACGTAAATTTTAAATCAATGTAGTACTGCGAAAAATCGTGTTACATGCTGTGGAATATCACCAGCAAACATTAAAACGCATAACTAGCGAATATATATCATCATATACCCTATATTTTGGGTGGTATATGATGCGCCTAATTAGCAAATCCATGCAAAAAAGGAGGCGATATAAATTCATGGCAAATGCTTGCGAATTGGTTTGGATAAATATGATATTTTAACCTGCATCTTACACGACTGTTTCATACAAATATAAGATTTATTATAGACATGATAAAAACAAACGTCGGAAAATATTTTTAGGGATTATATTTATAACCTCGTGAATGGCCAATACTATGTTTGTTATTTATGTTTGTAGCAATAGAAACTATTGAATTCACTTTCAGTTGGAGAGGAATGTAAATTTTTAAATTAGTGGTGGCGAAATAAACGAAATTGCTTAGAATTGAGATCGTTCCTGTGAATTTTCTGGGTTATTATTTCAAATAAACGCAACTATGTATTTGGATTGTTTGATTGGGATGATTTCCTTCTTCTTAAGACATAGTTAAAGAAGTGAAATCGGCAACCAGGAATGACGTATCCGATTGTTCGAATCCCATCGGAACAATTTTCTTAACCATCCCCACCACGCATTTTAAACATTTATATTCCACTCCCACACCCACTACAAGTGAATTGTATCATGCGACATGTAATGGAACAATGGAAAGAAACTGCGTCATTTGTTGAAGATTATCATGATACAATTGTACCATAAATGACCTAATAAATTTAAAAGAAAAAGACAAAACGAAAAGATGTGACATTTAACTTACTATAAAAAACAAAAAACTTTTTTTTTCGTAAAAATGCCAAACATCGACTGAAAGTATCGAGCATAAAGAACGAGATATTTGTTGCAGTAGTACCGTCCATTCGACCATTTCGCATTGTCCCGTATTTTTATCAATTTGTATCGTATTTTTAATATAAAGAATCAAAAAATATTTGTAGGACAAAATACTGAAAATGTAAGAGTAATAGTTTCATTTGAGCAGTCACCGAGACGGTCCGTGCACTAATATATTGTTGCTTCGCTTTGATTTAATGCTCCATCTTTACAAAAACATATTAACTTAGGAATTAAATGTACACATTCACATCTGTCGCAAAAGACATTGTGAAGAAATGCTTCAGACAATCCCTCTACATGGGTTTTTTTGAGTACTGAAGAGGATCGCTTCCACAGGAATGGGATTGCCAACAAGTAACTTTCGGTATTTTCTTTTCCCAAAATATATATTTTATTAAGGCACATGTAGCGTTAGCCTGACGGGGCCGGGAGTCCAATATTTTGACAATTTTTGTCTTACAACTATGTTAGTAATATGTAACCGATTACTCGCGGTTGGCTCGAGGTTAGTATTACAAGTGTTCTCATAATTGGTATGTTGCAGTCTTCGATGCTCTGTACGTGTGCCCGACACGGGATACTTCCTATTGGGATGCAGCTGACCATTAATCAGCAACGCCCCCCTAGTCTGTACCCCATATCTAGCGTGGTGCGTCTTTCTCGACTCGAGGAATCCAGGATAGAATGGTCACTAGCCGGCGCAATCATCAGCTCGTGTAGAGTTGACATGAGCGGTACAATCTTTGGCTCTTGTTGAATGATCAGTGGACTGCACAACCTTCGGCCCGTGCATCTGTAAAGAGTGTGTGTATGTATTGCCGCGACTAAGTAAAAGTTTATCGATCGGATAGGAGGGATATAAAACGGGGACACAACGAAGGAAACATCATTAAACGTTGACATCGGCGTTCCTGAGGAACAGGTATAGATGAAGTAGAAGATCAGGATCCCGGCTACCTAAGATATCGCGGACGGGGATTTCCGATTGTCTGCCTTGTGCTCTCAGTGCTCTAGAGAGCTGAGAGCGAGCAGCATGGAACCGGATACACGACCAGACAACATGCTCGATGTCGTGATAGCCATCGCCACAATCACAAAGATTGTTTTCTGCGAGCCCAATGCGATAGAGATGCGCGTTTAGGTTGTAGTGATTGGACATAAGCCGAGATATCACGCGAATGAAATCACGACCTACATTCAATCCCTTGAACCATGCACTCGTCGAGACCTTAGGGATAATCGTGTGTAACCAACGACCGAACTCATCACCATTCCACATGCGCTGCCAACTTACGAGCGTATACTGATGAGGAATGTGGAAAAATTCATTATAAGCAATTTGCCTTTCAAAAAGTGTGCCTTCTAAAGCGCCCACCTTAGCTAGCGAGTCCGCTTTCTCATTCCCCGGAATCGAGCAATGAGAGGGAACCCATGCTAAGGTAATCTTGAATAATTTTTCGACCAAAACACTCAATAGATGTCTTATTCTTATTAGGAAATAAGATGAGCGTTTATCAACATTCATTGAGCTGAGAATGTCTGAAAAAATAAAATAATGGTCGATGGGCAGTGTTTCAATGATCCCTAGAGCATAGTATATCGCACCCATTTCTGCGACATACAAGGAACAAGGATCTTTGAGTTTGAAAGAGGCACTGGAATTTTCATTGAAGATGCCGAATTACTATAAAAAACAAAAAACATTTTTTTTTCGTAAAAATGCCAAACATCGACTGAAAGTATCGAGCATAAAGAACGAGATATTTGTTGCAGTAGTACCGTCCATTCGACCATTTCGCATTGTCCCGTATTTTTATCAATTTGTATCGTATTTTTAATATAAAGAATCAAAAAATATTTGTAGGACAAAATACTGAAAATGTAAGAGTAATAGTTTAATTTGAGCAGTCACCGAGACGGTCCGTGCACTAATATATTGTTGCTTCGCTTTGATTTAATGTTCCATCTTTACAAAAACATATTAACTTAGGAATTAAATGTACACATTCACATCTGTCGCAAAAGACATTGTGAAGAAATGCTTCAGACAATCCCTCTACATGGGTTTTTTTGAGTACTGAAGAGGATCGCTTCCACAGGAATGGGATTGCCAACAAGTAACTTTCGGTATTTTTTTTTCCCAAAATATATATTTTATTAAGGCACATGTAGCGTTAGCCTGACGGGGCCGGGACTCCAATATTTTGACAATTTTTGTCTTACAACTATGTTAGTAATATGTAACCGATTACTCGCGGTTGGCTCGAGGTTAGTATTACAAGTGTTCTCATAATTGGTATGTTGCAGTCTTCGATGCTCTGTACATGTGCCCGACACGGGATACTTCCTATTGGGATGCAGCTGACCATTAATCAGCAACGCCCCCCTAGTCTGTACCCCATATCTAGCGTGGTGCGTCTTTCTCGACTCGAGGAATCCAGGATAGAATGGTCACTAGCCGGCGCAATCATCAGCTCGTGTAGAGTTGTCATGAGCGGTACAATCTTTGGCTCTTGTTGAATGATCAGTGGACTGCACAACCTTCGGCCCGTGCATCTGTAAAGAGTGTGTGTATGTATTGCCGCGACTCAGTAAAAGTTTATCGATCGGATAGGAGGGATATAAAACGGGGACACAACGAAGGAAACATCATTAAACGTTGACATTGGCGTTTCTGAGGAACAGGTATAGATGAAGCAGAAGATCAGGATCCCGGCTACCTAAGATATCCCGGACGGGGATATCCGATTGTCTACCTTGTGCTCTCAGTGCTCTAGAGAGCTGAGAGCGAGCAGCATGGAACCGGATACACGACCAGACAACATGCTCGATGTCGTGGTAGCCATCGCCACAATCACAAAGATTGTTTTCTGCGAGCCCAATGCGATAGAGATGCGCGTTTAGGTTGTAGTAATTGGACATAAGCCGATATATCACGCGAATGAAATCACGACCTACATTCAATCCCTTGAACCATGCACTCGTCGAGACCTTAGGGATAATCGTGTGTAACCAACGACCGAACTCATCACCATTCCACATGCGCTGCCAACTTACGAGCGTATACTGACGAGGAATGTGGAAAAATTCATTATAAGCAATTTGCCTTTCAAAAAGTGTGCCTTCTGAAGCGCCCACCTTAGCTAGCGAGTCCGCTTTCTCATTCCCCGGAATCGAGCAATGAGAGGGAACCCATGCTAAGGTAATCTTGAATAATTTTTCGACCAAAACACTCAATAGATGTCTTATTCTTATTAGGAAATAAGATGAGCGTTTATCAACATTCATTGAGCTGAGAATGTCTGAAAAAATAAAATAATGGTCGATGGGCAGTGTTTCAATGATCCCTAGAGCATAGTATATCGCACCCATTCCTGCGACATACAAGGAACAAGGATCTTTGAGTTTGAAAGAGGCACTGGAATTTTCATTGAAGATGCCGAAGCCAGTGGACCCGTTTATGTATGAACCGTCAGTAAAGAACATTTTATCAGATCCAACTTTCCCATATTTTTCCGAAAATATCGACGGAATAACATTGGAGCGTAGGTGATCTGGTATTCCATGGATTTTTTGTCGTATGGACAGATCAAAAATGACAGAGGAATTGCAAAAGTATGGGAAGCAAACTTGGTTGGAGATGCCTTGTGAAGGGTGCACGTCGTGGGTAAGGTACTCATGGTATAAAGACATAAAACTTGACTGAGGAGTCAGCTGGAGTAGATTTTCGAAGTTATCAATCACCAATGGATTCATGATCTTGCAACGGATGAGAAATCTGTAGGATAATTCTGTGAACCGAAGAGTAAGCGGGGGTACTCCTGCCAAAACTTCGAGACTCATCGTATGTGTCGAATGCAAACACCCCATGGCTATACGCAAGCAACGATATTGTATTCTCTCCAGCTTGAGAATATGAATCCTGGCAGCTGATCGGAAGCAAAAACTGCCATATTCTAACACTGATAATATAGTTGTTTTGTACAACTGAATGAGGTCTCCTGGATGGGCACCCCACCATGTTCCGGTAATTGTTTGGAGAAAATTGATTCTTTGCTGGCATTTCTGTTTCAAATACGCAATGTGTCTCCCCCAGGTACACTTAGAATCAAAATATACACCCAGGTATTTGAAAAACATAGAGTGTTGGATCGTTTTGCCGGATAGGTGAAGCTGGAATTGGGCGGGTTCGTGCTTCCTAGAAAAAACGACCATTTCAGTTTTCTCCGTAGAGAATTCGACACCCAGCTTGAGGGCCCACGTGAACAGATTGTTCAGGGTATCTTGCAACGACTTTTGCAGAACGACGGGATTAGTACCCGTGATGGAAATAACTTCATCGTCTGCAAGTTGTCTCAGCGTGCAGTCTCTAGTTAGACAATCATCCATATCATTGACGTAAAAACTGTACAAGTGGGGGCTTAGGCAGGAGCCTTGTGGTAGGCCCATAAAACTGTAACGAGAAGATTTCGAGCTGCCATGAGAGAAAATCATGTGCTTTTCTGACAGTAAATTGTACAGGAAATTGTTGAGAATTGGTGAAAGTCCACGATTATGAAGCTTCTCTGAGAGAATTTCCATGGAAACAACAATCAAATGCCCCTTTGATATCGAGAAAAACGGAAGCCATTTGTTCTTTGCGAGCAAATGCGATTTGGATTTCAGAAGATAGCAGCGCGAGACAATCGTTCGTCCCTTTACCTCGGCGGAAGCCAAACTGCGTATTTGACAGCAAATTGTTCGTTTCGACCCACTAGTCCAAACGAAGTAGAATCATTTTCTCTAACAATTTACGAATACAGGATAACATTGCAATCGGCCTATACGAGTTGTGATCGCAAGCCGGCTTGTTAGGTTTCCGTATGGCTATCACTCTCACTTGTCTCCAGTCATGCGGGACAATATTCAGCTCCAGAAACTTGTTGAATAAGTTCAGAAAACGCTGTTTTGCCAAGTCGGGAAGATTCTTCAACAAGTTGAATTTAATCTTGTCCGACCCCGGAGCTGAATTGTTACATGAGAGAAGGGCAATTGAGAATTCCACCATCGAAAAATTCTCATAATCGCTTTGAAGTGGAATGTCGCGTACGACGTTTTGTGCAGGAACGGTGTCGGGACAAACCTTCCTTGCAAATTTGAAAATCCAACGGTCAGAGTATTCCTCACTTTCATTGGTATGGTTCCAGCCACGCATTCTCCTAGCCGTATTCCAAAGAGTGCTCATAGCGGTCTCCCTTGACAAACCATTGACGAACTTCCGCCAATATCCACGCTTTTTTGCTTTAATCAGACCTTTTAGTTTGGCTTCTAGAGCTTGGTACTTTAGAAACCATTCCACTAATCCAGTTTTCCTGAATTTTTTGAAAGCGGATGATTTTTAAGGTAGACCTTTGAACATTCCTTGTCCCACCAAAGTGATGGAGGACGACGTCGGAAAGTGGTAGCCGGTACACGTTTCTTTTGAGCTTGAAGTGCGCTTTCGTAAATCAAACTCGATATGAAGTTATACTTTTTGAGTGGAGGAAGTTCATGCATTGAAACAATTGCTTCAGATATTATTTCCGCAAATGTTCTCCAGTCAATATTCTTCGTGAGGTCAAACGAAATATTGACTGACTCACGAGAGCTTGATTCATTAGCGATCGATAAAATTATTGGCAGGTGATCACTACCGTGGGGATCTTGGATTACCTTCCACATGCAATCCAGGGATAACGAAGAAGAGCATAGAGATATGTCTAGCATGCTTGCCCGTGCAGGAGGATTGGCTATTCTGGTTGCTTCCCCAGTATTCAAAACTGTCAATTTGAAGTTGTCGCACAGATCATAAATCAAAGTGGCACGGTTGTCATCGTAGAGTGATCCCCATGCTGTTCCATGGGAGTTAAAATCACCTAAGATTACCCGCGGCTCCGGCATTGTCTCGATAGTATCAAAGAACTGATGGCGGCCTACCGTAGTTCTGGGAGGGATATATATCGAAGCAATGCAGAGGTCTTTGCCATTGATTTGTGTCTGGCAAGCAACAACTTCAATGCCTGTCATCGATGGGAGAGTGACTCTATAGAAGGAGTGACATTTTTTAATCCCCAATAGTACGCCACCAAACGAGTCATTTCGATCGAGGCGAATAATGTTGAAATCGTGGAAATGCAGCTCGTCGGCTGAAGAAAGCCATGTTTCACAGAGGGAAAATACATCACAGTTAGAGTTATGAACTAAAAATTTAAATTGATCTAGTTTAGGGATGATGCTTCTGCAATTCCACTGTATTACAGTGGTCAATTCCTTGACCTCTTGCACTGAATCAGGCATCGAGGGAAATGAACGCTGCTAAAAAGGCACATTTTTCTTTCAAGAATGTTCTCACTACCGGAAGCAAACATAATACTATGCTTTTAAGAGAGTCATTAATATTCAAAGCATTCAAAATGTTGTCCACCAGGTCAGAAAGCGCAAACAAGCCAGGTTGTGACTGTTGCTTTGACCGCGAAAAAGGAACAGACGTATGGGGTGTTGTTCCGGAACGTGCTGAGGACCCCTGGTTGGTAGAAGAACCGTGTAAACCAGGAGGTACTTGTTTCGGTCTATTTTCAGCACGTTCGGTTCAAAGTTTCAATCCAACTTGGGAAATTTCGGACTTCTTACTGGGGAGTGATGGAAAAGTAGTAATTTTCCTTTTTCTGATGGCACCCTGCGATGTACCAGAACTTCCCGCGTTGGGAGCGTCAGCGACAGGCTCGTCGTTCTGCAGGAGGAAGTAAGGATTGTCCTGCGTCGTTGGCACGGAATTCTTAAGCATTTCTGCATAAGTCCGTTTTGAAAATTCCTTTAAGGAACGCTTGATTTTTTCCCCTCTTTGTATGTACACCGGGCATTGAGAAAGATCATGGGGGGCCCCGTCGCAATGAAGACACTTGCGCTCTTTTGCGCAAGAAGTCCCATCATGACTCTCTCCACAATCTGCGCAACGCTTTTTGTTGCAACAGTAGACGGCCGTGTGACCAAGTTGCTTGCAGTTGTTGCAACTCATTACCCGGGGTACAAACAATCGAACAGGTAAACGAAGCGCATCTATCGAAACGAAGTCTGGAAGGGCGGAGCCCTCAAAGGTTACTCGAAAAGAATTTGTCAAACTGAGAACTCTCTTATTATGTATAATAGATACGGATTTCAGTTGGTCGCATGCAAGAATCTTCACAGTTTTAAGCGAAGAGTTCTTGATGCGACCTGACTCCATCCTTGAGTATATCATTTCGGGTCAAACCCTTTTCGGTGATTACGCTACGTTACGCCGTCGATTTCTACGTTACGACAGGGCACGTATACGCGATACTCTATCGCAACGAGATCGCAACGGGTTATATCATTTGCCTGGGTCCGGCTGGAGACGACAACTCGTAATTTGTCTGGCCCCATCCGAGTAATCTCGGTAACATCTGAGAAGTTTTTTGTCAGCTCTTTAGATATGCGAATAACATTGAGGGGTTTGGATTTTCGCCTAAAGTACACAATGAATGGGCCTTTAGAGCCCTCAGGGTATACTTTTTGACGAAAATCCAGTTTTTCTTCATCCTCCTCATCATCAGAAATTACGTTTTCTATTTTCTCTCTTCTTCCAATTTCTACTTCACCTTCCGGTTCTTCAGGGGGTTCCGTATCAGAGATATACGTTGGCGTCGTTGCGGGATCCTCCCCGCCTTCAGCCATAGTAATAAATTTCGTCAACTGTTCGATATGAACAGAATTTATTGGTAATAAAAAAATTAAAAAATAAATATAATAAGATAAACTTCTATTTTAGTTACAGTAGAAAATTATAGTTATTCAAACTAAATTTTATTAAATTAAAATCAAAAATGAAAAAAGTTCCAACAAATGTTCAAGTGCAATATATATGAAGATGGTCACCCTAATGCCAACGCTTGATGATTACGTAAACACCAAGCGAAACAATGGTATTTGTTATGCACAGGAAGTGGAAGAAATAATAGAAGGGAGAAAAAAAAGAAATAAACTTCTACTTGCCGCTGCGGTGTGGCGTATGTGATGAGTATATGTGATCTGTTGAATGGATCCTCAGTGTCTCGATCGTACACCACTTATTTGGTTGAGATTCACCACGCTTGCAAGCGCGCCGGATGAAAAAAACACAATAGAATCGATGTGAAAAAAACACCTCTTTCGGATCGACTGAAGAATGCGTCCGATAAGCTTGCAAGTGAGCGAACGAATGCTTTCGTTCGGTATTTGATGGCTACCAATCCAAGGGAACCCAATGTACTGTACTTACACTCTCCAAAGGTTGCACACATTATGCACATTTTCAACCGTTTCAGCAACTGTGTCCGATTCAGCGAATAGAATGTTAAAGTGGTGACAAAAAGCTATCTATCGCATCATTGAGTGTTTTTGTTTTCAAGAATGATTTTTTTCGATCATTTGAAGTGATTTTGCCCTCGAACTTTGTATGGAGTAAAACCGTTGTGTGTGACATCAGTATTAGGAGAGACGACAAACTGCTTGCTAGTTGGAGCGAGACTGAGTATAAGCAATCGTTAATCTTTTATTTATACCCAATAATTGGCAACGGGCGGGGCTTATTTTTGGTATCTCCTCTCTCCACAGTGTCCGTACGAACGATTGCTGCATTTGAATTTCGAGCGAACGACTTACGCACGCCCTATTTGCAGTGATAGAAAACACAGGTAATTCACAAAAATTAATAGAACAAATATATGGGAAAAACTAGCATTCCAATTTTTGACGTAGGACTACGTCTTTCATGTCTATACCGGGGTGTAAAATCAAAGTTTCGAAAACGAAAGCGTTACGCCGGAGACCGATATTTTGAGTGTTAATAGCTCCTAAACAACTGAACGAAATGGTATGATAAACACTTCATTCGAAAGACAAAATGTCTACGCGTTCTATACTTGTTACTTTCTGATCCAAAAACTTGTTTCAATAGTCTTAAATTTGCTTTCAAAATAGGCTATTGAAATCACCAATCGGTATATAAGCGAGCGCCGCTCGGAAATCCACTCAGTTCTAATTTAACAGCGATTGGAGCATGTTGTCGCTGTTGTGGTGAAGCTCTTCATATATCATGAAAGCGCGGATGAACGGTATCACCAAGAGCCTGTTTGTGCACCTTAGGCCAGAAGGGAATCCATCAGGAGGAGAGTGATGCTACAAACGGTTCCCCGGGAAGATCTCGAAGCAGCCGCTACACACACACACATACACGCACGGAATTCTTTCCGTTTGGATCGAGAAAGATCCGGAAAATAATCTGCCAGTTCCTCTAGGAATTTAAAAATACATTTATGTGAAAGAGTTTATTTGAATGTTTTCTATCCATGTAACACTGTGACCAAATATGTTTCAATCAAGTGCTATTAACAGATGGTTATCGAGTTAGCATTAACCACTGGTGGGCTTCCAGTATCGAGGAAAATGTGGAAATATCTAATCGTTACTGAAAATAATCTGCCAGTTCCTCTGGGAATTAAAAATTACATTCATATGAAAGAGTTTATTTTAATGTTTTCTATCCATGTAACACTGTGACCAAATACATTAGGTTTTGTGATTTTTCAATCAATCGCAATCAACAGGATAGCTTCTGAAGATTATTCTTCCCCATCAGTAGGATATTTCCGTATCCAATATTGGATGCATAAAACCTCGTGCCTCCAACGTAACGCTCTCGTTTTCGAAGTTCTCCAAATATTCATTCATTCAGAATGAATTCAGATTCAACTTCATACAAATGATCTCTAAATCAACGATAGTCCTACGTCACCCTTGCGGTTATACCATAGATATAACCCACGTCCTGTTTTTTTTAAATCTGAACAATTTATGGATTTAGGATGCGTAATCTTTAACATATCAAACAATTCATCAACCTCCGTTGGCAGCAGAAATAGTTATCAACGTTAAAAGTATTTCATAGAAGCGTGACATGTTTTCTGATTTGGCTCCTTTACTAAAGGACGTAGTTTTGACGTAGGACTAGTTGAGTCAAGTGAAATACAGGAGGCTAAATTTAGCAAACTGTGGACAATCTTTATGATACTGCATTGAAGTACATAAAAAAAATGAAGGCTAGTCTAGGAGAAACATAACAGTATTATATTAAAGTCCATTTTGGAATTGCCAGATATTCAAAGTTGTGTCATAAAAACAACTACCTGTTCAAATAGATTACAGGAATTATAATTGATGAGATAACAAAGTTGGAACATATAATCCGTACCAGTTGCAAATTGTCGTATATTTTCGGAAAGATAAACAAGTTTCTGAAATTTTAGAAAAAAATCTTACTGATTATATTTTGTGCTTGGTTGGTAGTAGCGCATCAGTTAAAAGTTGTTTTTTACGATTATCAATATTTGGACAACAGAGAAGTCACGACATAAACGCTATGATAATTGTCAAACATAATTTTGATCTTGAATGTGACGAATTTTATGATAAAATTTCCGAAAATCATAATCTTTTTCGCAGTCTCTTCAGCAACTGAATTTTTCTTCTTTGTAGAGACCAAAGCAGGTACATCTAAAAATGTTTGATCGATTGGTTTTATTCTCGGTTTCAAATTTCTTCAAACATTTTTTTATTTTGTTTTTTTTGGGTTTACGTGTCACGTTTTTATTCCTGAACTGTTTGGCCAGCCTAAATATGAAACAAGTGCTATTTCTTGTAAAGCTACTAGCCCAGCATCGCGAAACAGTGCCATATGTATGAGATAAGGATTTCAAAAACAACTCACTACTGCGTTGTAACTGCAAATCATTTATGTCAGCATCCTGTAATAGCCGTTCGTTGGAATGACATTCAAACTTAACTCTAACCGATTCTCTTGCATAACTTATATTTTTAAGCAAGTGACAAGCAAGAAAGATTCGAAAGAAACGTTAGCACTTTGATCATTATTCAGGAAGATTTGGGCAACCTAGTTTCCTATCCAGTCACCTTATAAAAACAAGTTGACTTTGCTTAACAGAAAAGGAAGAACACAGCCCTCCGGTATTATGTACAGATTTTCGTTCTGCTTAATCTATCAATATTTGTGGATGATCCGATTCATCTTTATGATATAATGTAATACCTTTCGCCAAATTCAACGCAAAAAACTTAAGTACGAGCGGACCGATTGAGTTAGGAACATGTGTATCGAAGGTGGGTCGCATTCATGCTTCGTTGTCACATCTGTATTACCGAAAATTCCCTCTAGGGTTTGTCATTTCAATTATGTACGCCTTTAGGGTCTGCAGTGGAATAAAGCAGCTGATAACCATAAATGAATACATGTGCCACTGAAAAGCTATTATTTGTTCTGGTTAAATCCAAAAGGCATTTCGATCAAAATAATGCAAACGACATCTTGTTTCATGATATACACCACAAAAGAAAACCTATTAATTGGGAAAATTGCAAATACAGTGATGCTTCTGAATCCGGACGCTTTTTAAACCGAACACTTTTTCATTACATTCAATATCATGCCAAAACCATGACATTTTTTGCTTGTTGAATTAATGTGACTGATAGTTACTGTTATGTAAATTTAGTTTAGTGTCAAACATAGGGCCTGATTCTCGAATACACTTCACGGTGGAAACCGAATAAACGGCACGCCATTGAACTACGTTTTACGAGTTAGTGAAGTGTCGAAGATAATAATGAGTTTTCAGGCAAAATTAGCAGTTTCCAAATAAAAAATCATTAATGAAAATTAACTTCTTCGTATCAAACTGGTATTCAATGTGAGTGGAAAACTTTGTTTTCTTCATGTGATATAATAATCTCATACAACAGTTTAATTTGAAGATAATTTGATATTATAATGATAAGTTTAGTGGGAAACTAATCTCGTATCCAGATGTCGACACCGTTGTCATCGCGGATACGTTTCATTCCGTTTCAAAGCAAAGTAAATTTCACATACCAGAATAAAAAGCACATTCAGAAAATTATTTTTAAATCCGGACGGTCAAAAGTTGACGATAAAATTTCTCATTGAAGGAGTTGCATAAGGGTATGTTAGAAGCCTTAGTATGGAGTATGGAGTGTGGAGCAAAGATTTTCGATCCAGGAAACAGCAAAACTCTTCGGTATACAGGACGGGGTCGATTATATGACCCGTTTGTATGTATGTGGGTAACTTTGTAACTATGTCTGTAGCGCTGTCCCACATTAATAGGAATTTAATTGATCTGAAATTTGGAATACACCTTTATCTCTGCAGTCATTATAAAACTACGTATTTCATGATCTTGAAATTTTTTGACGTGGGACTACGTGTAACCGGAGTATATGGGGGGTAGAATAAAAACCTAAACGCAGAACATGCAGGAAAAAATGAAAGATTCCAAATGCTTATAACTCGAACATTTCTTACTGTATCGGAAAGATGTTTGCATCCATTGATAGGGAATATTTCTACGCATCTATCGCGATTAATAAAATGTTCTTTATCATTAGATAAACAATTGAATAACTGTAAAATGTTAAGCGTTATCTAAACGCCCAAACTACCTCGTTTTGATTGGCCTGATTTACGGTTTCCCCAACACAGACACAGAACCAAGATGTCTGGGGGAATGGGCATTGCAAATTCATGCAGGTTGGGGGTATTTTAGTTCCGACTGAAATGTGTTTGCCTAAAACAGACTTCAAAACCAAGGTTTCTGGGGAAATCGGTTTTGCAAATAAATGCAAACTGCGAGTACTTTTATACTCGGCTTGCATTTGTGCATGCTAGAATATGTTTCTTGAACACGGTATAAGTTGAAGTTGTGGATTCATGCAAGCCGGGGATACTTCTGCACCCGCATGTTTTTTTTGCACTCCGAAAAGTGTTTTCCTAACACGGATTACAAAAACGGGTACGAACACAACGCTTTGGATCGGTTATTCAAGATTGCATTGAAGGATATGCCTCCATATCTTCTACTCACTGAATCTCTGGCACTGAGTACCTGAAGTTCATCAAATCAAACAAATTCGCGGTTCGAGAAGTACGTACACTTGAGAGATGCAAACTTCAGAGGGAAATGTAAAATAAAATATTCGTTTGAAAATTCTTCCGTTCACATATTTTGTCCTAGGCATCATACCAAACGTAAAAGGATTTGTAACGAAGAACATAATCTATCACAATGCATGAATTGACCTTACATGGAATTTATTCATTCCCTTTACTCACAAAGCAAATATATTGAATTTGATTGAATTCGGAAATTGTTTCATTCAATCAAAAATTTCATCAATACGAACAAATGATGAAGTTGACGTGGGCCAAGCTAAGCTAGTCCCACGTCAACTTTGCGGTTATATCATAGATATAACCCACCCATTTTTTTTATTTCATATTTTCTCTAAACCCCATCAATATGGGTATCAAACGAAAGGGCTTGACTTGTAGAACACAGTTATTTATTCAAATCCAAAATGGACGCCAGCACAAAATGGCGCCATATATTTTTCTTACGTAGAACTACGTCTTTGATCATGGGTGACAAATCAGAAAACAGGTCACGTTTTTATGAAATAAAGTTAACGTTCATAACTATTTTTGCCGCGAACGGGTTTTATATGCTATACATTACAATCCCATAGTCTGTATATGGTTTAAATTGGTGGAAATCGGAAGCATTCCCATTTCCTCATACATTTGTTCTGTCCATTTGTGTGCTTTCCCGGACAGAGCTATCAATAACGAGCAACTTATCGACGAGCAACGAAAAGGGGAAATCGTAAGATGTAAAGTCTCCGTGAACAAAGGAAAAGTAGTAGAACGAAGGGGAATATTTGCCAAGAGTATAAACAGTGGATCTCGCTGAGGCAAACTTTCATTCTTCGTGAGGAAATCGACTGAAAAACATCGTTGCTGGGCGAGCCAGATGGCGAGGGATGGAATGCATTTCTCAAGTTAATGGAATGGAGGAGTAATATTATGGATGAAGTTAAGTTTTCCAATGGCCAATGGAAGGTTACAGACGAATGAACTGAAGAAGTTTAAAGTATCAAGCAAGGAAGGAAGGCAAACTTTCAGTATCGTTCTGTATTCAAAGCTATGAATATCGCTTGTTCTTCCTTGTTTTGCGTCATCACATGTCTTATTTTATTTGGGCTCGCGTGCCAGTCGCAAAACTAGGATTGCATTTCACTAATCTTGATCACAATGAAGCAGTGTTAATCTTTTTGAGGTTGTTGAGATTAACAGATAAAGTTTATTTCGTTTATTTAGTCACCAAGAAAGTAAATGTCGTTCTGAAATGTTGTATGTGATTTGGTTCCGCTTGTCAGTTGCAAAACTTTCTCCACTAAGGATGACAGCTGCGTTTATCTCGACCATGTGTTGTTTTCTGAGCACAAGAATGAATCATCAAACAATTATCGTCAAATGATTCTACAATAAAAAAAACATTTCAGGGCGACCAAACTGATAGAATGTTTGGAAAGTGCTTGATTAGTAGAATACAAATATTGATGAAAAGTGTAAATCCAAGATGGCAGCTGCTATAAAATGGTGGATAACATATTTTCTCAGAACTCCATCAATATGGGTATCAAACGAAAGGGATTGACTAGTAAAACACAGTTATGAATGAAAAATACAAATCTAAAATGGGCCACGTTTACATTATCTACAGTTAGTTGTTTCATTGCATGCTCCACGATTTTATTTTAGTCTCATCAATGCCCTAGATTAAAGAAGAATTGGGTATGATAACTGCTAACTGATACTTGCCTAATTATTTTTTAGTTTTCAGTACATCATCTGTATTATTATTATGTTTAATCATAATGAAAAAGTTGTACCTAAAAAGTGCTTTTTACTTATTTTGTTTTTTAGTTTTTAGTACATTATCTGTATCACCAGTATATTTCTCTACAATGAATCCATTTAACAATTTCTTTAAAATTTTGGATTTGCATTTTTCATAAATAACCGTGTTCTACTAGTCAATCTCTTTCGTTTGATACCCATATTGATGGAGTTTTGAAAAAATATATATCTGGCGTCATTTTGTGGTAGCGGCCATTTGCATTTTTCATAAATAACTGTGTTCTACTAGTCAATCCCTTTCGTTTTGATATCCACATTGATGAGGTTCTGAGAGAATATGTAATCCGCCATTTTGTAGCGGCCGCCATCTTGGATTTAAATTTTTCATAATTTATTGTATTCTAATAATCAAGCCCTTTCATTTGATACCCATATTGTAGGGGTTTTGAAAAAATATATATGTGGCGTCATTTTGTAGTGGCGGCCATTTTGAATTTTTCATAATTAAATGTTTACTATTAGTCAATCCTTTTCGTTTGATACCCATATTGATAGGATTTTTAAAATATATATGTATATATGGCACCATATTGTAAGTGTAAATACAATAAATAATTGAATTAAAAAAAAAATCAGGGTTGTGTCCGAGACACGACCGCATAGTTGACGTAGGATTCCGTTGGGCTATCAGTTGATTTTGGATATGTTGGAGAAAATTACATCGGTAAACTCTTTAATAATGATTTAATGGCCCTGAAAAGAGCCGTTTTATTTGGTTGTTGGGTATTGTTTGTTCACTCCACCAGTGTTTACCGAGTGATGATGATAGAAGGATGACAGTCGTTGGATGATGCGTTTCAGATAAAAGATGCCGAAGTGGAACGAGATAAGATGAAACCACCCTCTGTGATCCCAGACGTGATGCCTCCTGTGTTATGTATGGATATTAAAAAAATCACAATTATAAATTTTTCTCATCAGTAAAAACTTGGTACTTGAATATAGAGAAAACATATTTGAAATGGAAAAGGAAATTTTCTGTTATAATTTTTACTTTCTGAGTGTTTATTTCACCCCATGCTTAATTGGACTAATAACATTTATACTATACTATATGTAGAACATATGGGAAATCACTTTTTCTTATATTTCTTCACTTTTCTTTTTTTTCACACCGTTTAAAGTTTCCTTGGGTGAAAATGAACACAGCGAAACAGACAGCTTAAACCGAACGACCCGTTCTCAAAAAAAAGGGTTGGACCAAGGAACATACCTTGGTTTTCATTTATGACAATTAAAATAAATCGTTTCATGTATCAAGTCATTTTTAACACTGCTACCATACACAATTTTACACTTACACTTGTGCTAAATTTTTCACAATACACGATCGTTCATTAATATGAAATTTCACGAAGCAATCAACATTAAAGTTCCAAATTTAATTTCTATTTGCTAGAATTTATCGTGTCACTCACCTTACTTGCAATATAAAAATGCCCTCGACACACAAAACATTTCGGTGGGAACAAAAGCTCTCTCTACTTTCATGTATTTGCAATATCGATTTCCCACAGGCTGCTTGGTTTTGATGTCTCTGTTAGGGAACCGCCACATGTGTCGTCAATTTAGACCAATCAAAAGAGGGTATTTCCGTTAGGATAGGGGTTGTGATTTTTCAATTATTCGATAGTTTGTTTCATGACATATATTATTTTTTTCAATATAAAAAGTGTTATGGAGTGCCGAAATCGATTGACGCAAAAATTTCATCAATCCATCATGAAGTGACTGAGCAATAAGTGTTTGAAATTGGACAATTTTCACGATGTGCTCGATTTTCGATTTTCAATTTGTACCCCGATATGTTCCCGAAAGACGTTATCCTACGTCAAAAACTTTTGTACCAAACGCGTTTCCAATTAGTCTCGCTACTCATGACACACCCGTTAATAAGTTCTACAAAAATTAATAAATAATTTCTCTCAAATAATTGCAAAGAAAAAACGTGTCCGGATTTTAAAGCAAAAGTGTCCGGATTTAAAATCACGACACGATGAAGGAAATTTTAAATTTTGAACAAATATAACATGATTTTGTGGAATTCTGTGATTCATAACTTAGATGAAGGCCTTCTAATTCTATAGGAACGTTAATTTTTCATGCTATGATATATCAATATTTTTTAGTAGTTGAAGTTATATTCATAAGCGCTTAAGCGTCCGGATTTCGATGCATTACTATATTCTAATTTCTGTTGAATATCCACTCTCATCCACTTTCACACAATGATGCTCAATTATGTTTCTGCCAATAATGGCACCAAATCTGATAGCGCAGAGCTATTTGTCGAGTGTCTGACTATGACCTCATGAATAGCGATGTTAATCAGATCAAACTAGCATAAAATACAAATCCGTGATTAAGTTTGCATTAATACATACAAACAATCCATCATGCGTTCGTTTTGATTAGGGTTACCGTCATATCGGGGGTCGTTTATGTATCTAGACCTTTCGGCCTCTCGGTCATCCACGACCTCATTTTTCCGCCCAGTTGGAGCGACGGTGATTTGTCACTGTTCGTCGTTCGTATCCCCTACGACATGCGGCGGCATGTGTATGTTTTGGGTAACGAAGGTCAGGATTGGCTCCACCAATTGGATAATAAATAATGGCCTCCACAGATGGACTGCAAGTCGACCGTAATCAGCTGCCGGAGATTGAGACTTTGTTTCGAAACTTATACACCCTCTTAATAAGGGTGGCTAATTTTCCGACCGGTAAGTTGATACTTTGGAAAGCAAGCCGCCCATCGAATTAGCTTGTTACATTTTATCACTTCCATATTAATTAATATTAGAGGGGAGCATCAATCAGAACGGCAAAAATTAGTATCTTCTCCGGAGATGGGAGTCTAAAAATAGATGGGCATTTTCGTTATGACTCTTTTTGTGATTTATGTTACAACCCTAAATTTAGCGCTGCGATGATGGCGCATTGTCACGTCCCCATGGAATCCGATATAAATTCTCGAGCCTTCCCGCGTCCGCCGTAATGAAAACAGCTGACACGACAGAATTGTGCTCGCATTACTATAAGAAAGAATCACACTTTGAGACTCATCACGACGGGCTATTATGTGCGTTTGATAAAGTGCTCAACGGAAGGAAGCGTCGAAATAAGAGAAATAGAGTCAGCATCACTTTCAAGCGCCTCCAAAGGACTTTTTATTGTCCGCTATTTACCATTCATTTGCCAGGCAGTTCCGAGCGAATGACAGAAAACATTCCATTCCCATTGTTACCTAGTGTGTGTAAACTGACATTTTGAATTCCGTTCTGGAGCACACCGTTTCCGAATTGGCCACATTCTTCTCCGGTTGTGGACAACAGACCGGTCGGCTGGGAGCGTTCATCTTCACCTCTCTGAGATACACCGGCGATAAAATAACTTTATAGAACCGGAGCTTGCAAACAGAGGACACGCCGATTCGACAAAGGCACAGTTTTTTTTGTTTCCAGTTTCAAACAGGTGTAACAAGGACGAAGGACTAGATGGATGATGATGTTAATGAGCAGAAGGCACCGTTTGGCAAAATTAATGAAATCTTTTGCTCCGAGGGGGTCATAACCGTGAATCACACTGCACAGACACAGGTAGGCACAATTTACGATGGTGATGCTGGAGGATATTGGCCGACATTGCGGATAAACACTGCTCTGGTCGTTGCCTTCGGAACCGACGGTTGGGAACATACAATGCGGTAACATCCTCAAAGCGCATATTTGAACAAAAACGCCTAATGTGACCAAAAATTTTGTGATTATGAGTGGAATTTTGAATAACAATGATTTAGCAAACTATTTTTTACACATTAAACAGATTTGTTGTCTAAGACAACTTTAGTCATATAGGATATTTATTATACATTCGTAGTTTAATCATTTAAAAAAATAAAAAAAAAATAATTCAAAATGAAACATCCGTTCGTTTGGGTGCGTTCCATGGTAAAGCGGATCCCTTTTGATTGCCACCGCGATATCCATTTGAATTAATTTTTTATGTCCAACAATTAACGCCTCCGAATACACACCCGGTCCGAATTTACGTTTGTCCATCAAATTGTCCGCCGTAAAGTCGTAAATTTGATCGGGTGCAATTTGTAACTTTCCAGCTGACTGCGCTTTTAATCGGTCCCTCATGTCGCCCGAGAGGGAGGAGGTAGCAAACGGTCGGGTGAATTTCCTACCGAACTTTGTTGAAAGCTTAACTTTTGGGGAGAATGTTTCCGATTACAGTTCGCATTGTTCGGATCCAATACTATAAACTTGCTTCTAGTTGATTTAGAAAAAAATGTGCAAAATAAATTCCAACCAATTTTTCCGGGCGAAATCCAAACAAAACAGAAAAGCTCAACTCACCCCAACCGGAGTTCTGATTTTGTTTTCCTTCTCGGTTTGCAAGTTCGTGGGAAAAGAGCCACTGGTGTATATTAGATTTCATTGGCACGTGAGTTAATCTAATCCCATCAGATAAACTAGTGTCTAGATCTGATGTAAATTATATGTGACCTTTGGTTTACTAGTGTTTTGTTAACATGTACTAGAGCGAAAGTTACAATATACGTTTCACTGTGGTCCAGGAAGCAAAATTAGATGTAATAAATAATTATATTTCGAAAAATATAAAATATATCGTTTTGATGTCTTTGGAACATTTGCTTGTGAGCTCAAATCGTGCTATTTTCAAAAGTGTCCTGAGCGCTAAACATTGACGGTTACAAACCCCTATCGTATTTAATTGTTTATTAGCTAAAAAAGTAAATGTACAACAAAAGTTTATAGAAAAATTATTTAATTATTTAGAAAAAATCACATTTCAAATACATTGTTAAAAATATCATTCAAAAAATGAACTTAGTATTGCAAACTTTTATATCTCAAGACGATTTTCGATTTTTTTTTGTATATTTTTGTATACTTCTAATTTAACATAGTTTGACGAACAGTGATCGAACTCCGCCTGCGAATGACGGATCTCAATAATAGCATGTCCGAATAAGAACCTGAAATTATTGAGAAACCAGAGCAGTGGGTCCAAAGCCCCAGAAAAGGAGGATGGTTGTAATAGCTGTTATCCATGGTTATTATGGAAAGGAAGTAATGGATAAACCCCTAAACCAAGGTGTGAAGCGACCCGTGCCGGGGGATGAATGGTAGGGGGGGTTTTAAACCTTGCCGTTAACGGAGCCTGTGGAGCACCAGGGCACCCTCCACAGTATCGTCTGCCCTTGCTGCATTAAGCCGGTCACTGATGCAGTGGACCTTCTTTACCGCGAGACTCGTGGGACTTCTATGAATAATCCACATCCAAATGAACAAAACGTGCGGTCGAAAATAACGCAGAACACTAAGGTTCTGCAAATAAATCTCCATCACGCTAAAGCAGCATCTAGCGTGCTGTCTAGGAGGTTTATTGAAGACGCTATGGATTTAGCTTTAATTCAAGAGCCTTGGGTCCACAAAGGAAGAATACTTGGTGTTCATACTGGTTCATGCAAGTTATTCTACGACGACAAGCATGACTCCCCAAGAACTGCTGCTCTAGTAAAAGCAATCTGATCACAGACACATTATCTTCGAATGGGATGGTGGCTTGACAGTACAGAGAGAATATCGTGATCCAAGAAAAACCAACTGGGAACGATATGCACTTGAACTCGAGTCAGAAACTCTTAACACAAGAATAAGGTCGATTCAACAGCTCGAATCAACTTCAAAAGAATTAAATGATACGATAGTTTCTGTCTACAACAGTAATTGTCCACTTAAGAGAGGTTCTTCGACAAGAAACGTTCCATGGTGGAACAAAAGGCTCGAGCGGCTACGTAAAACAGCGCGAAAGCTGTTCAACAGAGCTAAAATTAATTCGGATTGGTCTCAATATAGGAGCGCCTTAACCGAATATAACAGAGAACTAAGACGATCTAAACGAAAATCTTGGGTAAATAACTGCGAAAGCATTGAAAGTACCCCAATCGTTGCAAGACTAAGCAAGACTCTTGCAAAAGACCACTCGAACGGGCTAGGTTCCCTCAAAAAGGACGACGGTTCGTTCACAAAATCTCCCTCAGAAGTATTAGACTTACTGATGAAAACTCACTTCCCGGGATCTACATCGGTTCATTCTGATACCAGTCCTAGCTACAACCGCGACATGAAATGCTCTCGAAGGTATTCTCAAAGTGCAAAGGATGTCGCAAAGTAGTTGCTGGAATGGTTTTCACGAGGGCCAGAGTAGAAAGCGCGGTGAGATCTTTTTAACCGTACAAATCCGCAGGTGCAGATGGAATTTTTCCAGCCCTGATTCAAAAAGGAGAATCTAAGCTGATTCCATCTCTAATCGAGATTTTTAAGGCAAGTCTGATACTAGAGCACATTCCTTCCACATGGAGACTCGTTAAAGTTGTCTCCATTCCAAAAGCTGGGAAACGTGATAAATCACTCCCAAAATCATTCAGACCAATTAGTTCATCATCAATACTGCTGAAAACTATGGAAAAAGTATTATATGAATACATAAAGTCTGTATTCATGTCCAAATGCTCTTTATCTAAATACCAGTTTGCCTATCAATCAGGCAAATCCACAGTCACAGCGTTACACACGCTTGTGACTAAAATTGAAAAATCTCTTTCGTCAAAAGAAACTGCATTATGTGCGTTTCTTGATATCGAAGGGGCTTTCGACAATGCTTCTTATGTATCAATGGCACAGGCTATGAGAAGAAGACATTTCGATGTCGAATGGATCAAAGGCATGCTCACAAATAGACAAATCACCTCGGAGCTGGGTGGGTCGTCGACATCTGTGATTGCAACGAAAGGTTGCCCACAAGGAGGGGTTCTATCACCTCTATTTTGGTCACTGGTGGTTGACGACCTTCTGATTAGTTTGGAGGCGAATGGTTTCGAAACCGTGGGTTTTGCTGATGATTTAGTCATAATGGTACGTGGCAAATTCGACGATGTGATATCGAGCAGGATGCAGATGGCCTTAAACCTTACACAATCACGGTGTATCAAAGAAGGTCTGAGCATAAATCCCTCAAAAGCAACAATTGTTCCTTTCACCAAAAAGAAGAAACTGCATCTGCAGACTCTAAATCTTGGAGGAGAGGAAATAAAAATCAGCGTTTCAGTGAAATATCTAGGCGTAATCCTAGACGCTAAACTAAACTGGAACGCACACTTAGATGCAATTATCAGTAAGGCCAACATTGCCCTATGGGCATGTTCTAAAATGATAGGCAGAACATGGGGCCTGAAACCAAAAATGGTTATGTGGGTCTATACAGCAATTGTGCGGCCTAGGATAACCTATGCCTCATTAGTATGGTGGTCAAAGACTAAGGAGACTGTAGCTACAAAAAAGCTAAACAAACTCCAACGACTGGCATGCGTTGCTGTAACAGGAGCAATGCGAAGCACACCCTCAAAGGCATTGGAGGCTATCCTTCACTTGTTACATTTGGGTCAACATGTTCAGCTGGAGGCTAATAGAAGCGCTCTAAAGCTAAAAAGATATAAAAAAATATTAGACGGGGACAAAACTGATCACTTGAGCATCCTGAATCTCTTACCCGTTGGACCAACCTCAGAGATGAACAGCGATTGGATGGAACCAAGGACCAATTATGACATTCCATACAGAGTGATCGAACTTTCTCGTTCAGTATGGGATGAGGGTGGTCCCGATGTTCGTAATGGTTCAATCCTGTTCTATACCGATGGGTCGAAAATGGGTAACAGAACAGGTGCTGGAGTGTATGGTCCCAGAATAAAAATTTCTGTAGCTATGGGGAACTGGCCAACAGTTTTCCAGGCAGAAGTAGCTGCAATAATAGAATGTATAAATGTCTGCCTCAAAAGAAATTAAAGACATGCTAACATTTGCATCTTCTCAGACAGTCAAGCAGCACTTAAAGCCCTCAATGCTTTCAAGTGCTATTCAAAAATTGTCTGGGAATGCATTTGCCTTTTACGACAACTGTCTCAGAGAAGTTCGGTACAACTGTACTGGATTCCTGGCCATTGCGGTATAGAGGGAAATGAACAAGCAGATGAACTCGCAAGACGCGGCTCAACCTCACCCTTCACTGGTCCAGAACCATTCTGTGGAATTTCTGAATGTGTGTTGAAGAGTGAGCTGAAGAAATGGGAAGACCGGGAAGTAATGGCCAACTGGATGGCTGTACAACTCAACCAGTCAAAAAAATTTATCACGCCGAGTATTAAAATTACTCAACAATTGCTGAGTCTCAATAAGAAAGACTTCAGCACATTCACTGGTCTTATAACAGGACACTGTCCGAGTAAATACAATCTCAAAAACATAGGTTTAGTGCAAGATGATATTTGTCGCTTTTGTAATGCCGAAAGCGAAACCTCGGAACATTTGCTCTGCAAATGCGGAGCACTAACAAGACGCAGACTTCAACACCTTGATAAGGCTATTCTGGAGCCCAAGGAAGTTTGGTCTGTGTCGCCGATCAGGACTATAAATTTTATCAAACAGATTATTCCTGATTGGTACCTATCTCGCTATAGCTTTCAGTCTACTTCTTCATCAATAAGCAGTAGATAAGCTTGAAGCGTAGTACAAAAAATGGGGCATACCACAATAGTTCAAACTAATGGACGCAGTGGTTCACACCCAACAAGGGAAAAAAAACAGTGATGCCATGTCGGACTTACCAAAATGGAAATATTATTTTTTTTTAATTTATGAAATTTCAATACTTTGTAAAATCGCAACCATTTAAGAAAAGTAACATAAAAAATGGAATATATATCCGATTCAAAATATAAAAACTATATATAACGTTTTGTCCCAGGCCCAACCGTTCTCGAGATATAACCTTTTTAAACGGTTTTATTTAGCTTGCCCTGTAATCTGTTTGTATGTTTGCACGTTTGTATGTTTGTATGTTTGTATGTTTGCATCATGTTTGTCTGTAGCGCTGACCCACATTAATAGAAATTTGACCCCCTTCCTGTTGACCGATTGATCTGAAATTTGGAACACAACTTTATCTCTGTAGTCATTATAACACTGCGTATTTCATGATCTTGAAAATCTAAGATGGCGGCAGCTACAAAATGGCGGTTCACATATTTTCTCAAAACCTCAATAATATGGGTTTTCCAAAACCCCATCAATATGGGTATCAAATGAAAGGGCTTGACTAGTAGAACACCGTTATTCATGAAAAATGCAAATCCAAGGTGGCTGCCACTACAAAATGGCGGACTACATATAATGTCAAAACCCCGTTAATATGGGTATCAAATGAAAGGGCTTAACTAGTAGAACACCGTTATTCATGAAAAATGCAAATCCAAGATGGCTGCCACTACAAAATGGCGGACTAAATATTTTCTCAAAACCCTATTATTATGGGTATCAAATGAAAGGGCTTGACTGGTAGAACACGGTTATTTATGAAAAATGCAAATCCATCAAAATGCTACCAAAGGGCGGACTACATATTATGTCAAAACCCCATTAATATGGGTATCAAGTGAAAGGACTTGACTAGTAGAACACAGTTATTTATGAAAAATACAAATCTATGATGGCTATCACTTTCAAATGGCGGGCTGCATATTCTCTCAAAACCCGATACTCATATTAGTATCAAATGAAATGGCTTGAATAGTAAATCACAGAAAAATCCAAATCCAAGATGACCGCAATCACAAAATAGCAAATTACTTTATTAAACGGTTTTATTTAGCTTGAACTGTTCGTATGTATGTTTGTGTGTCTGTAGGGTTGTCCCACATTAATAGAAATTTGACCAATAGGAACTGATCGAATTTATAAAATACCTTTATCTCTGCTGTCATTTTAAAACCGCTTATCTTGAAAAATCCAATTTGGCCGCCGTTACAAAGTAGCTGATTCCATATCATCTCAAAAAAAGAGTTGACTGAGATATGTGTATCAAATGAACTTGACTTGGAGAACACACTATATGAAACAGATAAGGTACTAAAATCTAGAAAATAAAATAAGTAAAAAAAACTTTTTAAGTTAAACGGTTTAATTGTGATTAAACATAATAATGTACTAAAAGCTAGAAAATAACTAGGCAAGTAGTAGTTAGCAGTTATCCTTCATTAGTCTAGGGCATTTATGAGATAAAAATAAAATCGTGGGGCACGTTGGATTTCCATTATCCACAATATGCGACTTCATCATATGTCCCACGATTTTATTTTAGTCTTATCAATGCCCTAGACTAATGAAGCAGAGGTGTGATAACTGCTAACTGCTACTTGCCTAATTATTTTGTAGCTTTTAGTACATTATTATGTTTAATCACAATTAAACCGTTTAACTTAAAAAGTTTTTTTTTATTTTATAATGAAAATAATGTTAGACCCTACTGTTAGTTGAAAAAGCCATTCGTAATTAAAAAAAACATTACTCGATTGTTTGAAATTTGTTAAGATCTTCAATATTGTTTGATTACCTAACACATGTAGTCCTGACACTCACTTAACCATTTGTCGATGCATTTTCTGTTTTTTCCACAAATAATTACTATTATAATATAAAATCATCATCAGACACAGTTTTTGTTCAATATGGTTTTGCAATTTTGGAAAAAAATCTCTTATTTCATCACATAAAATAAAAATAACGATACGTAACGTAATTTTTCATTCATAATTTTGATTTTGAAAGCATGTTTATTCCACCTGAATATCCATCATTATTTTCGCCTCCCAATGAAATCACACGAAGCTTAATGCCGTCTACGCGAATATGATCTTCAAAATCAAAATCCGAAATGGATTATGATTTCAATAATACAAAAGCAAAAGCAGTAGATTTTCCATTTTCATAGTCTTTATTTTTAGATTTTCCAAAACAATACTCGGAACATGACAGTTCAGTATAGTTGTATTGGTGAACCCGAGTGTGAACCCGTGAAACATCTCAGTGCGAAACTAACAGCTGTCGGGTTGAACCTAGTGCGAAACTAGGTTGAAGCTGAGTGAATGAAAAAAACGTTTTGACAGCAGTTAGTTTGGAACTGGGGTTGAAACTGAACAAAACGGTTTAACCGGTTAACCGGTTTAACGTTCGCATTTAAAAAATGGACGAAAATTGATGATTTTTCGTGGGTTTATTTTCACACGCACTGACGAAACTACCCATGCAGCATCAATCATAGTAACCCATGGGTCAGCAGAAAAAAAGACTGCTCGATCAGTGGAATTTTAACCGTGATGGCGAAAACAGTGAAGCTACTCCGTTCAGAAGTGTGCGTGTTCAAGGAACGGTACCCGCCACGTCGAAAACGGACATTGTGGACGCCAGATACGCCCGTTCCGGCATTCACAACATCTTGACTCTATTGGACATCCATCAGAGCATCGAAAGTAAGCCAGGTTCCGGACGGCCGAAGAGCCTGAGCAACAAGAAGCTCTAAAGGATGCTAAAGAGACAGATCGAGGGAAAAGTGGCTTGGGTGGGAGGTCGGGGCAATCAGCCAAACAGTGAAAAAGTACTTGGCGAACATGAACATACATGTCAGGAAGCGGAAGTCTCGTCCACTGGTTTCAGAGCTGCAAGCAATGACGCAGCGGCAGCGGCTGAATAAGATAGTCAAGTCGATTATCCCGCGACGTGGCAGTGGTGATGGATGACGAGACCTACCTCACCCTGGATGGCAACGGTTTGTAGGGCACTTCGTATTTTACTTCATCCACGAAGGAAGTGAGCTCCGAAGTGAAGTTGATTTCATACACCAAGTTCCCCAAGAAGGTGCTGCTTTTTTTGCTGTAACTTTATATAGTAACTTTCAGCCTTTGTCTGGTTCGTCACTTGTACCAACGGATTTATTCCATTGGAAGTATGTTGGGACTGAGAATTGAACTCGTGACCTTTAGCGTGAGAGGTACGGATGTTAACCAGAAGGTGCTGCTGTGGCTGACAATCAGCGAGTAGGGGATGTCAAAGCCGCTCCTGTTTTGCTCTGGACTGACCGTGAACGGGGAAATTTATAGTACGAAGTGTCAGCCGGAAGTTGCGTCAAGAAATACCATAAGCGCGAAGACGCGGTGTTCTGGCCGGATCTGGCGTCGGCCAACTACTTGAAGCGATCGTTGGAGGAGATGGAACGGCTGAAAATCGATGTGGTACCCAAGTCGGCTTACCCGCCCAACGTCTCCCAGCTACATCACATCAAGAATTTTTGGGCAAACCTCAAGCGTAAGATCTGCCTCAACAATTTTGTCGAGAAAACTGAGAAGGAATTGTTAAAAAAAAAAACGAAGAAATAACTCAAAAACATGCCTACATGCATGTTTTCGTCCGCCATAGCGAATGTTCCGGTTAACTGTCGGAAGGCCGCTCGCAAGGGCCTACACTTTTTTTTTGCAAGTAAGCTAATATAATGCTAATACCTGCCATGGGAAATTTATCAAAATCAATTATCTGTCTTGGTTTTTTATCACCATCCGAAAAAAGTCAATTTTTTTAACGCAAATGTTATTCACTGTCATATTGATCAAAATAACTTAAATAAATTTAAAGCATACACAGAGTAGGCGATGCGAGAGCATTTTCTAATCTCCCTTACTCATGTGTAAGCGTCACACTCTTAGGCCGAGGCGGCATTGGATCGGAGTACGCACCAAAATTTGATTGTACGATAACTGACGAAGAGAAACAAGCAATTTTGTTCGATAGAAGCTGGCGAATTCGAACGAAGCAAAGGGGTAAGCAATGTAACCACACCAATACAATTCAATGTGGTTGTTTGCTTTTACTATTGCACACAATTCGCACGGCCATATTTACGCATCCAGTTTCACCACCGCCTTACAGTAATGCGAGAAGTGTAAGAATGAAAGAAATAAAAAAAAAATACATTGCCCATTGCTCATTCGTCAAAGAAGCTCATGAGCCCGCGATATTAGTGTGGAGAGAAGTGTTGTCAAGCATGACTGATGGTAATTGTTCGTTTGAATTCAAATGAATGGATTGATTATTTTCAGCACTGATAGTAACTGTTCGTTCGAATAAAAATAAATTATTTGATAATTTGCTGCACTGCCTACTTTTTATCTCGACAGCAAATGAAGTCACTCTGCCTCTCTTCTATTTTTTTTCTAATATTGGCTGCGCAACTTAATTTATTCCGTTTCCATAGGCTGGCTCAAGGTGCTATAAATAGTCGACGACGTCAGATGATCTTTGCTTAATCGTGAAGGGTCGACATCTGTTAACCAAATATTGTTTGCAAGTATTTGAGTTTTGCACAATAAGTTCAATTTTTACTGCCCTGAAAATGTCGATTTTCACTGCAAATTAGCACCATCTGTGGGAAGTATTGATTTTTTGCAGTGCAACTGAAGCGCATCGAATGCTTGTGGAAGTTTATGGTGACTCTACACCATCGGATAGATTCTGTAGTAAATGGTTTGGACGATTTGAAAGTGGTGATTTTAGAGTTGAAGACATGAAGCGCCCGGGTCAACCGAAAAAGTTTGAAGTTGAAGAATAGGAGAGATTACTCCATCAAGTTTCGTGTCAACCACAAACAGAGCTTGCAGAATAAATAGAGGTAATTCGACAAACTATTTCTCAATATCCTAAAGTTGCAGTATACACCATAAAGCAAAGAAATTATGTTCCATACGAATTGAAAGTGAATGTTGGCTTGAACTGCACAAAAGGAATTCTTTCTTGCATCGAATCATTAACGGGAAAAGAAAATGTACTCACTACGACAATACAAAACGCAAAAAATTGCATTAAGAGTCCGGCCAACCAGGAAAATCAACGCCGAAGCCGAATATCCACAGTGCCAAAGTAATGCTCTACATTTGGTGGTATTAAAAGGATGTGATACACTATGAGTTGCTAAAACCTGACCAAAAGATCAATGTAGACTTTAACGAACAACAATTGATATGTTTGAAGCGAGTTATTACCGAAAAACGCCCAGATTATGCGACCAGACACGTGTCGATTATATTTCATCATGACAACGGTCGGCCTCATGTTTCTGTTCGAGTTAAAAACTTTTTGGAAAATAGCGGGTGAGAAATTTTGGTTCACCCGCCTTAAAGCTCAGACCTTGCCCCTTCCGACTAGCATTTCGTCGATGCAGATCGCTTTGAGTGGAACATGCTTTACATCAGAACATGGTTTCGAGAATTGGCTGAATTCATTCCTGGCTTCAAAAGATGAATGCTTCTTCCGCAACGAAATTCGCAAATTGTCAGAAAGATGGGAAAAAATAGTGACTAGCGATGGCTAATATTTTGAATAATGTATTTTTTTCTTTTCTTTTCCTTTTAATTATTTTATATTCATCAGTTACATTTCAATACCTGTTCTCTGAATTAGAATTTTCGCTTGCTATAAAGAGTAGAAAACCTTAATCTAACTTAACCTACCTTAACGTAATCTAAACCCAAGGTTAGCGATACAGATTACTCGCGGCAACTCAAGGTTAGTAAGTATTACGAACCAGTGAAACCCAATTTCTCCAAGCAAAACCTAACCGGCCTTAGCAAATATTGGAAAATCCTTTGATTTTTTTTCATAACCAACATATTACGAACTAGCGACACCCTGTTACCCATAGCAAAGCCTAACCGACCTTAGTAGATATTCAGAAACCCTATGATTTTTTTTTCTTATTGTTCCACCGTTTTTCTCGTATTCCATGTTTGAACGCTATCAAATAATCATTGCGAGTCTTACTAAAATTATACAAATTGAATTTAATTGCCTCTACAGTAAGCCAGAGGATAGCTTTCGATCTGTAACATTTTCCAAAAATCTGTGACGCAATCAACTCCTCTGGATCACAGATTTGTGATTTCATAATTCATTTTATTATTCAAATAAATGTGTTTTCCTTGCTATTATTTTTACTGATATTACTTTAGAATGTAACGAACATTCTGAAATAACTATGGCCCCAACATAATTGATGGATTCGGAGCGCAGTAGCGAAATACATCCAATTTGGCTAGCTGGAGATTCACGCAGGGGTGGGGCTTGCGACGCAATGTTTCGCTTCTCTTTTTTTCCTTATTTCCTTTGAATGAATGATATGCACCATGGATAGATACGATTGTTTTCGCAATGATGTTGATGTATTCAAGTTATATCCCACTGTTACTCTAGATGTCTGTTTCGCACGGTACAATTTGAGGAGCACCAATTGAACCAATCAAAACGTGGAATTTAGTTTGTCCAGATAGTTCTTCATAATTTACATTTATTCAATTGTTTATCTAAAAAAAATAAATGTGTTTTGATAGACGCGCAGAAGTATTTTCAATCAATGCAAACAACTTTGAGATCTTTTAGGACATGGTTGAGTTCTGAGTGTTCGGAATCTTTCATTATTTTGTTTTGGCTTTCAACAAACCGCAATGACGAAAATCTCAGATAGCAACGGCAGTGCTGTGTGGGCTCGCAGCTGAAACTGATGACAGAGTAACTATCACCGAAGCTGAAACTACGAAGCCCAAAACACATTAGGAAATCGGAGGTGTAGGGAATACCTCTGTCGTTTTATCGTTTGCTGTTGACACTAGCAGCATAACTCGTGAATTTCTTGAGAAAGCATTGTGTACCCAAGAGTGGAACATACCAGTTAACCACGTTCTCGCATATTCTACCTTCCATCAGTCTAGACCCATAGATATGATTTTATAGATGGACTCATCGTAGAAGGTTTGATTCGTCTTAGTTCGGATCCACCAGTGCTGCAGAAAACCAAGCTCAATCTCAAATTATGACCAAGTTTCACAAGATTACTAATTTATGAATTATTAATATAATGATAAAGATCAAAATTATACAGTTACTAGCTGATCCGGCAAACGTTGTTCTGCCATATAAATTATTGCTAGTGAATATGTTGTTTGTTAAAAAAAAAAAATCAATATATTGAAGGTGTGTTTAAATGTTTTAACAATCTATGAAATCGATCGAATGTGATTGATAGAATAGAACGAAAGAATCGATTTGAACGGAAGTGTGTTTGATGTTCATGCTGCCGAAAGTAACGATCATTCATTCGATCGTGACTTATGTGTTCATAATTGTGTTTGACATACTGAGGAATATAGCGCCAAGACGATGACCACAGACGAAAAAAAATGAAAAACAAAAAAAAAAGTAGAAGGGTCTGAGCCTAGGGGCACGGACGGAAGTTTGACGTTTGACTTTTCTTTGTTCATAAATCAACTCTTTTTAAACTCCAAATAGTATCCCTGAAAAGGTCCGTTTGTTATATGAACTCATAACCGCCAAACGGTTTGTAAAGAACAATAAAAGAAAATTAGCTTCTGGTAGGAAGTTTAACTGTCTACTGAAAATAATTAATGAATATCAGTGTAACACATAACAGGGTGGAATGATAGATGAAGTATATGTGTGTTGGTAAACAAAAAAAATATATCGTAATTGATTATATTGAATATGAAGTTTATGGGGAAGAAACAAAAAAACATGATAAAAATACTTACGATTTCGTGATATTTTGAGGTAAAATGCACATTAGCTCATGAAGTTGCTTTATTTCTAATGAATAGATAATGGATAATGGATTGTAAATTCTTTCCATTGTCTTATTCTTAATAATATTCATTGAGAATTATGAATATGAGTCATGAAGATTATTAATATTTCATTTCGTTTCACTTTTGTGATGCGATGTAATGCCGATCTCAATAAGTTCTCGCATGATAATCGCTTCTATTCTCCTAGTATTGATATCATTTTTCGGTGTACAATTGCCCATGTTACTGCAGTCCGGAAGACACTCGCTTAATATTTATGTTTGTCACCCCGTCATATACAGAAGTCATTCGATAACTGGACTATCTTCAACTGGACTTACTTATAACAGGGCATACGTTAACTGGGCTGCAAAGCAGTAATGTATCAATAATATATGTCTTCTTCATATTGAGGTATTGCTTTTGCTTTTTTCCATAGAGTCACTCTAAAACCGTGGTACTCAACGGTTAACGAATGATCACTCTATGGATGACATTTTGCTCGTTGCTTTGATGGAATCTTGCATGAATTTTGAGTGATGCATGAAATCTTGCATCTGATTACTTCAACATTTTTACATTCGAAAAGGGTTTGCTAACTTGTTTGATAGAACGAATTATTGCACACAATTTTGTGTTGTATACAACATTCATGGGAACGAAGTTGAAAGTTGAAAGTTGAAAGAAAGAATGCATTTACCTTCTCGTCCGCCCGCAAAACATACCTCTTTTATTTGTTAAATTACTCACTTGCTTTATTATTTCCACTGTTGATGTCTCAGGCCAAAAAATTTTTGGATAAATTTGCCGTCTAATGGTATATATTATAACATATATCTTATGAACGATACTGCGTAATATGTATTTGAAAACTCTTAATAAACGTTACATTTTTCTTAGAGTGACCCCCCTATATAGAAATCAAAAGCGTAGTACTACGTCGAAAAAATGCGTATGAGGTAATCCTTGCTTTTGCCATTCAATCTCATACATCCAGCAACGTCTGAGACCGAATACATGTAATGTGGTATTGGAGCTCACTAATCACTTCATTTTTTGTTTGAATATATGTGCTGTAATGTCATGACAATGCATGCGTTTTGACCTGGCAATATCAAAAGCTGTGTCAGTTTTGCTCATGATAGCGTCTCACAACTGCTGAATGTATTCTTCTTCACGTCGCTTCTGGTAATTCTGTTCGTATGAATTGTTCGCTCTCTAGCTTTGTATATATGTCGACCATAAATTGTTGGCATTGCTCACGACATCGTAGAATGACGTTGCCCTGATCACGTCGAATCACCATACGCAATATATAAAAATCCACACATTGTTTGCTTCCTATCCTTTAACCATGTGTTCATAAATATTAATTAAAAATTAGTAATGATTCGGAGACAGTCTTTAATACCACTGCTGTTCCGATAAAATATAGTTTCCATGACACTATTGGAGTTGTTTTCTTGGAAGGTGTTTTTTTTTACAAATCTTCATTATTGTTATTGAACAAACATCAAGGTTTGTACCATTTATACCGACGGATCGCGAAACATGTGTTACTGGTAATAAATAATTAAACTAATTATGCTTGTTAAAATCATCCTACATCCCGACAAACATTATCTGCAAGCGAAGTAAGTTAATAAAGCGATGGGTTTCGGTCGGATAAAAACTCTTCATGACTTCATAATGTAATATAGGCACTTCAATCGCACACACTGCGTAATTGCAAACTCAAGCCCAAAGGTATCGTTTAGGATACTGCGAGAGCTGGGCATTGCCGTTATCAAAATTTTATCAGACACCGTCCCATCTATTACTGACTTTGGCCCAATTACGGTCAACAATTTAGGCAATCTTTTACACCAGCTACCCTCCCATAAACATAATTGCACCGGTCAATAATGGAAATGGTTCGCTGGGTTGGGGGCAAATGAGATGCTTCGTGAGTGTTTTAAATCTTCAGGACATTATACTATTCACATTTCTGAACGAAAAAAAACACATAAAAAAAATCTAAACACTTTGCAAGTGTGATAAGACTCGGGATTGATTCCTGGGGCAAAAAAAATCACCAAACGAAAAGTGAAGAAATGAGAAAGCATAACATAAAGCCAAAAAGGAAACAATATTTTAGAAATGAAAGGGAAAAAGTTAAGTACATTTCTGTTGGGAAGGGAAAAGTTTTGCCCTGAACCGAGCGAACCGGAAGCCGGACGAGCGGTTAGAGAAACAAACTCCACTCCGCAAAGGATTCCCGTTTGATAAGGATGGAAAGAGATTCAACCGGAAGAGTATAGGCTGGAAAAAAGGGTTGAAAGCTTGATTAGATTTCGCTTGGCTGGATGCCGCTCACCTTGCTCCGGTTTTGGTCTGGGCTCCTGCAAACCGTATATACAGGTTATATGCAAAGTTTGTTCGGCAAGGGTCGAGGGTGAAGGTGTTGAATTATGCGATCCGTTATGATCTGCTATTTTAACTTCATACTCGTCGTCGGCCTGGAGGGCATGATTCGAGTATCGAACCTCTAGAATGGGCTCCCCGTGGGACGTAAATAACATAGCGCCTCTCGCCGAGTGGCTCCGTAAGTGTGGCACAGCTGGGGAGATTTGATTCAATTTGGAAAAACGGATCTTCTTTTTTTATCGTGATCTACTAGACTTCTTATAATACCTTATATTTATTTGGATTGTTGGATCAGTTGGAATTTACTTGCATATGAATTTACACCTCAGTAATTGCACATACTAATGTAAAAGGTTAAAAGTCATATGGATCGTGATTGTTTATATCCTTAACATCGATTCAATTCAAAATCGGACGCATTTACTTTTTTGTGGTGTATGTCCGCAGATCGTAGTCCGTGGACAAAAAATTATGAATGGGAAAAACTACAGCTTATAATACCCATTACTTTGAATAAAATACTTTAAATCAGGGGTTCTCAAAGTGGTCCCAAGGGGTTGACGAGATCTAAAACCCCTATTCATTAACACAAATTCTTATTTAGAACTTTTAAAATGCTGTATAAGTTGTCTGTATAAGAAATTCAAGAAAATAATTAAATATTTATTCAAAAAATCTAATAAGCAGTAGGTACTACAGTTCATTTGTCCACCTTGTTAATCATTATACACTCGACAACAAAACTAGAGGAACAGAGTAGAAAGTCAAAAATTTTAGTTGATTATTGGAATAATGAAACTTTGTAAAAAATCATTGAATGAATATGGGATACACATATTTTTAAACTTTCAACTTAAAAGTTTTGATACATTCTACGTACACATTCTCATCTTGATGTGTGTAGGTGTAGTCGACAAAAATATCGGAAAGGAATAGAAAAATCGATTTCTTTCTATGTTTCCTTAGCTTTTATAATTAACAGAATAATGTTCTAACCAAGGCAATAGCAAATTCAGTTAAGCTTATCAGCCATTATTTGATTCTATTTGATCTAGTAAGACCTTTCACAGCAGAGAAATTTTGATGGAATAAAAAATTATCCTTTCGTCTTTGTTGCTAAATATTTTAACAAATAATGATCGCACCGCAAAACGAAACGCGCTTTAAAAAAAACCGAAATTTTCTACACCGATTGTTTCAAACAGTCAAAAACTGGTTTTTTAAGGTTTCAGAAAATTTTGTTAGTTTGTGTATACGCGGGGTACGTACGTATATATGTGAGTGCCTTCACTGCTTGCAATTTCCATACAAATAAACGCATAAAAAAAACGCATGAAAACGGAAGTTGCATGAAAACGGAAGTTGCCAATCGTCAAATCCAAGGGTACGCATGGCGCTTGTACCTCTGATAAAGTTTACGATGAAGTACTCCTCTAATTAACTAGAAACTTTGATGGATCAGCTAAGAAAAATGGATAAATGTTCGCTGGAGTTTTTGGTATGAACCATATTTAAAACTTATCTGCTAGCATTAATACTTACTGCAACATTTGTAAAATTGCGCTACACTACAAACAATCCTGTCTTTGGTACTTTCTAGAAATTGAATTTTGACAACCAGAGATACCAAGGGGTCTCCGTAGCCACATTGGTTGCGCGTTCGCTTAGTAAGCGATCGATCGTGAGTTCAAAACTCAGGGCCCTCATTGACCATCTTTGTGTTGTTACAGAATAGCTACGTCCACGCAACAATCATCAGCGATGGAGATCGATCCACGGTCGAAATAAGATCGATTCATCCATACAACTGCTCTGCTCTGCAAGACACATCGGGCTGCTGTTCTATAAATAACTCAACAATGATCAATCAACTGTCTCCGCTGTCCGGTGGTCCAACTGGATAATGGAAGAACAGAAAGAATACTCTTACGCCTAAATGGCAACTGTGTGAATGTACCATATGTAATGGTATAGAAGGAATACTCTCGAATGGCAACTGTGTAATGTGCTAATTATAGATATGATAACCATGTGACATGTATTCGATTAAAATTCGACTCTGTTACAGCTAAAATGCTAATGAGCCTTAAATAAATAAATGGGATAAAAAAAAACCAGAGATACCAACGAAAGTAGCATTGTTAATATTGTCGTTATCCGGTTTTGTGATCATACATTGAAATATTATGCTTTTGTTTTAAATTTTGACTTTTCTTTATGCATGTGCGGCAGCATGCAAGAAATGCGGCAGAATCAGAATTGTTGTAATAATTATTCTCAATAAGGGTCAAGAGAAATTATTGTCACAACTTTTCGTGATACAATTTTACCCCAGAAGCCCCTTGTTGCAGTGAAGTCAGTAAAATCCAGGTTTCGGATCTCCCTCAATTCATTATCGACACTCTGAATATCATTTCGATCGCAAATATTTGTAAGACTTTGTATATGGGCCAAGAGCGCCTTCTAGAACGAATGAATGACAGGATGTCTCGTAATATCAGCGCAGATTGTTAGATCGAAGCATATTTAATATTATATAATGTTACCAGTTCAACTGAGCATTGATTATGGTCTCCGGTTTCTACAGAACGCAAAACTTGTTCGGGGTGGTATCTGGCGGCTACAAGGAACCTAGTCAAAACAATTAACCTACAGTATCAACGGGATTGAAGGTTTCGTCTACCGATTATCTCTCTGTACAATTTCTAAATTCATGGGAAATATAATTTTACACAAAAAAAAACATTCCAATGAAGAAAAAAGGAATCTCTAGAAACACTTCTCCACAGATTCGGTGCGTGCTCCTATGGAAGAAATGATTTTTCGGTTTCCATTTTAGCAAATACATGAGTTCTCGAAAAAATAAAAATTCTAGTTTTGAAATCAAAACCCGAATTCAATTCATTTATTTTCACAAAACTAGCTGATCAACATTCTTTATTGGTGTCTTCACCCTGGCGGAATGAATTATGCTCTACTGCTAATGAAATCAAATCGATCGCTCTCAATTTATGTGCATTCCTTTAAGAATACATATTTCAGTGAAGTTCAACGATATGAAAAAAATATGGATCTTCGACTGGGCAGCACAGTAATCTTTTCATTCATAACGACGGAATACATACTCAAAATGGGCGGAAAGTTTAAAAATTATTAGAAATGTAGAACAAATGTCTTTCATTTTTTAATATAGTTTTGGGAATGTTCTACTTAATGGACAATATCTATACCCAACTCTCCCTCACCGTGGACAAACGTGAATATTTATTATCTCCTACCCTCCCCCTTTGATCCATGACAGCGCGGTTCGCGCTCAAACGAAACCCATCCCAGGTTCCACCATTCACCGAAGGCCTCCCAATCCATGGTGGGATAGCCAATGTTCAAAGCTTTATGTAGAAAAATCGAATGCATTTAAAGCTTTTCGGAAACGAGGAACCATTGACAATTTTCAAACGTATTTAGACCTTGAAAATCAATTTAAAAACTTGATCAAAGGTAAAAAACGTGCTTATTGGCGAAATTTCGTGGGAGGTTTGTCACGAGAAACGTCAATGAAAAAATTATGGAAAGTGGCTCGAAACATGAGAAATCGCTCTTCATCGAATGAAAGCGAGGAACATTTACATCGATGGATTTTTAATTTTGCGCGAAAGGTTTGTCCCGATTTCGCTCCCGTGCAAAGAATTGTTCGAGATATACCACAAGATAGGTGCGATCTTGATTCCGAGTTTTCGATGGTAGAATTCTCTCTTGCTCTCCTTTCAAGTAACAATTCGGCTCCAGGATCGGATAGAATTAAGTTCAACTTGTTGAAAAACCTCCCCGATGTGGCCAAACATCGCTTGTTGAATTTATTCAATAAGTTTCTGGAGCATAATGTTGTTCCGGATGATTGGAGACAAGTACGAGTTATAGCTATTCAAAAACCCGGAAAACCCGCGTCCGACTTCAATTCGTACCGCCCAATAGCAATGCTGTCTTGTATACGGAAATTGTTGGAGAAAATGATCTTGTTTCGCCTTGATCGTTGGGTTGAAACGAATGCCTTACTCTCAGATACACAATATGGGTTCCGCAGGGGCAAGGGGACGAATGATTGTCTTGCGTTGCTTTCTTCAGAAATTCAAATGGCTTACGCCGAAAAAAAACAAATGGCTTCAGTATTCTTGGACATAAAGGGGGCCTTTGATTCTGTTTCAATAGAGGTTTTGTCAGACAAATTACACTCTCGGGGTCTGCCGCCTCTATTGAATAATATGTTATATAACTTGCTTTGTGAGAAACATTTGAACTTTTCTCACGGAGATTCGGCAGTAAGTCGGTTCTCTTACATGGGCCTCCCCCAGGGCTCATGTTTAAGCCCCCTTTTGTACAACTTCTATGTAAGCGACATCGACAATTGCCTTACACAAAATTGCAGCCTAAGACAACTTGCAGATGATGGAGTGGTGTCTGTCGTAGGATCAAACGAATCCGACCTGCAAGGACCCTTACAAGATACTTTGAACAATTTTTCAACCTGGGCCATTGGGCTAGGGATCGAATTCTCCACGGAGAAAACAGAGATGGTGGTTTTTTCTAGGAAGCATAGACCAGCAAAACCAAAGCTTCAACTTTTGGGTAAACCGATCACTCATGCTATGTCATTCAAGTATCTTGGGGTCTGGTTCGACTCCAAATGTACTTGGGGGTCCATATTAGGTATCTGAGTAAAAAATGTCAACAAAGAATAAACTTTCTCCGTACAATTACCGGCACCTGGTGGGGAGCCCATCCCGAAGATCTTATAATGTTGTATCGAACAACTATTCTCTCAGTGATGGAGTATGGCAGTTTCTGTTTTCAATCAGCTGCCAAAACACACCTCATTAAACTCGAGCGAATTCAGTATCTTTGTCTCCGTATTGCGTTGGGATGTATGCCCTCAACGCATACCATGAGTCTCGAGGTTTTGGCAGGCCTACTCCCACTAAAAGATCGCTTCAATTTATTATCTCTTCGGTTCCTCATCCGGTGTAAGGTTATGAACCCATTGGTGATCGGGAATTTTGAGCAGCTGATCGAGCTAAATTTTCACTCCGGATTCATGAGTTCATATCATGAATTCATCTCCATGCAGGTTGATCCTTCTTCGTATATTCCCAACCGTGTTTGTTTTCCTGACTACATCAATTCCTCTGTGCATTTTGATCTGTCCATGAAACAGGATATCCATGGATATTCAGATTATCAACGATCGAGGATCGCTCCAACGATCTTCGATTCAAAGTATGGGGGTATCAATTGTGATAATATGTACTTTACTGATGGGTCCTCTATGAATGAGTCCACAGGATTTGGAGTGTTCAACGAAATTTTTAGCACCTCCCACAGTCTTCAGAATCCTTGCTCAGTGTATATTGCTGAATTGGCAGCGATATACTGGGCGCTGGACAGCGTCGCCTCACGACCTGTTGAACACTATTACATTGTAACGGATAGTCTTAGCTCTGTCGAAGCTATCCGTTCAGTGAGGCCGGAAAAGCACTCGCCGTACTTCCTTGAGAGAATACGAGAAATTTTGAGTGCTTTATCCAGACGCTGTTATGTCATTACCTTTGTCTGGGTCCCTTCACATTGCTCAATTCCGGGTAATGAGAGGGCTGACTCATTAGCAAAGGTAGGTGCGATTGAAGGCGACATTTACCAGCGTCAAATCGCCTTCAATGAATTTTTTTCTTTAGTCCGTAAAAATACCATCGCTAACTGGCAACGCAAATGGAACGAAGATGAATTGGGCCGGTGGTTTCACTCGATTATCCCTAAGGTTAGCCTCAAACCGTGGTTCAAAAGTCTGGACTTGAGTCGGGACTTTATTCGCACCTTCTCCCGACTCATGTCCAATCACTGTTCGTTAGATGCGCTTCTCTTTCGTTTCAATCTTTCCAGCAACAATCTCTGCGTCTGTGGTCAAGGTTATCACGACATCGAGCATGTTGTTTGGTCGTGCGAGATGTATCTTGTCGCCAGATCGAATTTAGAAAACTCCCTTCGGGCCCGAGGAAGACAGCCCAATGTGCCGGTGAGAGATGTGTTGGCTCGGTTAGACCTTGATTACATGACCCAAATATATGTTTTCCTTAAAGCTATCGATCTTCGTGTGTGATTGTACCTATGTCCTTATACCCTCCTTTTCATCCATTGCGAGCGATTGGCCCCCTTGGTATAAACAGTAAAATAAGTTGAAATGTAAATATACAATAGATTTAAGAATCGAGTGTGATCATCAACATTGTAACAATTCCCTTATATCCCATCCCTTTCCTGAAAGATGTCACCCTCTAAACTCGAGTAAACCGCGAGTAATCGGTTTTCCACCTTACTAACCATAGTGTTAGGAAAATTATTTATGTATAGTTTTAAAACATATACTTAAGAATTCGGCTCCTTTAAACTAATGTAACTGAGCCTGTAAAAATAAACTATTTATATAAATAAAAATACCCTCCCCCTAACGTTGTCCACGTGATATGTGGCCCCCAATTATTATTTACTGCATTTTATGTATATTTTTTTATGAGAAAATGATGTCAAGTTGACTCAATTAACAAAAGTATTTAAATTGGTAAGTATTTTGTATGAGTAAGAAATAGCTAAAATTTTAAAAGAAATTTGGCTTAGGGGCCGATGGTATCACTTCATTCAGCAGGGGTCTCTTGCCCAAAACAGTTTGAGAATCCCTGCTTCAAATCATTCAAGAGCAAATAGCGTGTATTTTTTGTTCATAAGTTCCAGTTCCATATGGATACACTTGGTACATAGTTGTAGGATTTCAAAACATATTCAAAGGCATATTCACATTCTTTTAATGTAATGATAATCGGTTTCAGGAAGAAAAAGATTTCACGGAACACGTGATTTTTCTATCTGTGGCTCGATTCTGTTATTCTAAGAGAGCCTGTTGAAAAACACCTAGTATTGAAAAGAAAATAAAATTTGTAAACTTTCAAAAAATGTTTCCCATCCTTTTCTAGCCCTTCAAAGCATTCGTATGCACGGATCCAGAAAACAACATAAACTTTAGCATCCACATCCCTGGAGGGCCCTTCGAAGCTTCTATGAATTCGGTTTACCGTCTTTGGTAGCAGTTGGGCGGAGAGTCAGCCCCCACCACTTGAGACTGTTTCTCCAATAACTAGGTAGGGGGATATGTTTCCCCCTTTGGAAGCAAGAGGTCATGGTAAACATGTTATCCGTCAATGCCAATTTCATTCTGGCTCTGGGTGAGCGTCTGTTCTTCTAATACTGCCTTGTTCCGTCGCTCCCTCTCGGGTAAATCCTGGTAGTTAGGTTTACATCTAACGAAACTTAACCACGTGTTTCCTTAATTGTCAATTAGCGGCCAATCCATGCTGTCAATATTCGCTTCGACCACCGATGGTCCAGTGCAAAATATGAACCCAGCCGTCGTATCAATAATCCTGTCTGCCGTGCTTCCTTTTTCTTTATCTGCGGTGTAACCAGTAACCATTATGGAAATACGTCGCTCGAGCTTGTCACTGATAATGGTAAATCGATAAAAACAACCGTCATTTTGTGGACAGAGAAGGGTGGTACGAGAAGTTGTTTGTTCGAGGGAGATCAAACGACAACGTCATACTATTTTAGTCTTTTTATGAACCTTTATGAACCATTCTTGGGGTGGGAGGCCTGACCTTTGACATATGCGTCCCGCATTTGTCTAGTTAATTTCATTTTCTGTTGGAGGAATGTGACTGGATCGACAGTAGTTGTAATTGAATAAGAAGGGAGCATTTCAACCTAAGGCTGGTTAAACTTCGACGACGTTGCCGTCAAATGGAATCTACTCAACCGCTCATCGATACTTGAGCGATGGAATGAATGGGAAGTGCAGAATGCATGAAGGCCCTCTTACTAACGGAGTTTACCAACCGTAAACTTCTTCCAGTGCTCGTAGCCATCCGCAGGAGATGGAGCAAAAATAAATTATCTCAACGATGTCGAAAGTGATTTTTGTTGTCCTATCGCAGTTTTCCCATCAATCTGTCATTGGCGGGAATTTAGGCCATGATGGAAGTTTGGATTTATCGCGCGCACTGAATTGAAAGACGTTTTTGTCTCTGCTATCGATTTCCGGTATTTTGCAGCTCTGAAATTGGACCCACGTTCGATGCCGATTGCGTCCCAGTGAATACGATATCTTACTTTGATTATTGTTTTAAAGAATGGCCATTAGAAAGTCGATTACATTTAATTGGCTTTTCAAGATTTACATCGGGTTGTAACTTTACTCCACAAAAAAACCCGAATAATGTTCTTAATGTTGTGTCGGGGTATTTTCATGGTGAGGAGATCGCATTTCCTGTGTATAAATCAAACAGCCAAGCTAAACCAGCTTGAGAACGTGAATAAATACTTGAAAGGCATACTTCTTGGCTGAATCTTGATTCATTTTGTTGACTGTTGTATATACAGAATTGATACTCGACAACCCGATATGATGAGTACGGGCCGTGGTAATTTGTTAGACCACCCTGATTCAGAATGTCGCACACTGACCGGTATAGGAGAAGTGTGTAATACGCACCCCCTAAGCGAGAATGGATTTATCTTGATCGTGCTCTTAAAATTTAAGATAACAATTACGTCATCGGTCATCGGACATCGGTAAGATGCTGGGAATCGTTCAATCCACGGTCAGCAGAGTACTAAAACGATACTTCGAGAACCTAACCATCGACCGGAAGGTGAAGAACGGCAAAAATGGATGCTCCGTCAGTGAAAAAGATCACAAGCGCGTAGTTAAGCAGTTTAGACGTGATCCGAGAAGTTCGGTTCGGGATGTCGCCAATAAGCTGAATTTGTCAAGTTCATTCGTCCAGCGGACCAAGCAGCGGGAGGGGCTGCGTACATACAAGGTTCAGAAGGCTCCTAACCGCGACGAAAGGCAAAACATGGTGGAGAAGACGCGAGCCCGGAAGCTGTACACCGAAATGCTGACGAAGCCACATTGCCTGGTAATGGACGACGAAACCTACCTCAAAGCGGACTTTCGTCAGCTGCCGGGCCTGTTATTCTTCTCCGCAGAGGACAAATTCAGCGTTCCGGAGGAGATTCGCATACAGAAACTATCCAAGTTTGCCAAAAAGTACATGGTGTGGCAAGCGATCTGCTCTTGCGGAAAGCGGAGCGCCCCCTTCGTGATGACCGGCACGGTAAACGGGCAGGTTTACCTTAAGGAGTGCCTACAGAAGCGTTTACTACCACTATTGAAGCAGCACGAGAGCCCGACCATCTTCTGGCCGGATCTCGCTTCGTGTCACTATTCAAAGGACGTGTTGGAGTGGTACGAAGCCAAAGGGGTTACCTTCGTGCCAAAGGAAATGAACCCGCCCAACGCGCCGGAGCTTCGCCCAATAGAGAAATATTGGGCGATTATGAAGCAGGCCCTCCGGAAGAACCCAAAAGTTGTCAAATCGGAGGCGAACTTCAAGAGAAAATGGATTTCTGTTCAAAAAAAACTACAACCTGACGTTGTACAGAACCTTATGGACGGGGTAAAGAGGAAGGTGCGAGCATACGGGCCAAAAGTTGTTTAATAGTTTTTATTTTACTGTCTAAAATTTTCAAAAGGATCGGTCTACTGGGCGAATTTCTACAGCGTTTTTTCCGTGATGCAATTTGATGTGACACACCCTTTAGTTAACCCTCAGTCATTTGTAATCGTTCTGTATTTTAGATACTGAATAACAAAAGTGCTACGAATTTTATTTCATAAGGCGCCCAAATTCAAAATTTCAAATCATACGGTGTTCAATGGTCCAGCAGAAGTATAATATGCCCATGAGTTGTTTCTCTCAGAGGCTATAAAGCTCAGAAAAACAGCTTGTATGAATGACCACCAGCGAAGAGAAGAAACCGTTTCTCCGGTGAGCGTGTTCTCCCAGTATTCATGTATTAATTCTTTAGTCCACGCTCTTGTTTTCCTGCATTCTCTGAGCACATACTATAGATGCCAAATGTGAAGACATGAAATATCGTGATGGTTTGCTCATTTTTGTTCATTACGATTACATTTGAAGACATTTATTCGTGTCATGCAAAGATATTTGAAAAAATCATCTGGCATCTCTCACATCCAAGCTATTTCTCTCGTCAGAATATTATCCGGCCGAAAGTGTGCAAATTGCCCCGATCGAGGGTATGCCATACTGCCCGATGGTAAGCTGATGCGGAAAATATCAAATTGAGAAGGAAATGAATCCTTTCTTACCATTTTCTTCATCTGAGAAATTCACTGGGAACTCGACTCAATAGATATGACCCACAGTTACCGCCTCTGAATCGGTTTCAAGCAACAAAAACCTTATAGAAATGATGTAGAAAATTACATCGAATATCGCTTCCAAAGAAAATTATTTTTCTTATTTTTTTAACACTCCTATACTCGCGCATTGGTCTGTCAGACCGAGAAATCAATCATTCGTTCATTTCTCAGAAAATATCAACACTACGACTTTGTAATTCTCTCTAGCTTCGCTATTCGTCGTTCGTTATCGTTTAGCGTATCGCATGTGTTTGTACAAAGGGGACGTGTGTCACTTTTTTAACACTTTCGGTCTGACACACCGACGTGAGTATAGGAGTAACTTTTTTGGACAAGTGCCTTTTTTCATATTCTAGAATATTGTTGAATGAAATGTATAAATTAATGTAAGTGGCGTGGAATATTTTTCTAATATGATGCGTAAGATCATTACCGGACTATTCTTATTTAATTTCAGTCCCTTTTTGAACGGATCCTTATATTAACTATTCGTCGTTAGATTCATACGTTCAAAAGCAAAATATAAATGCTTGACTTTCGTTGAGTTATTCGCTAAATATAATGGTCGTACATATACACACTTGTGAAAGAATTTCACTTGTGGAAGAATTGTAAACAGTAAACAATAAACAAATCGGTGGTTTATGGTAATTTTTAACAGTTACAGTTTCGGCGATATTTTTTTTATAATGAACAATATCGACAAGAAAACAAGAAAAAGAAAATAAAGTTCCTAGAAACTCTTTTATATCATCTTTTTATGCCTCATCTAAAAAAAGGCATTAATTCTTAGTTTACCAAGAATACAGAGACAAAGACTATTAGAAATATGCAAACTTTATATTCTAGAATCTTTATCATCTGGTGATTATCTAGAAGGTTCTTTATACATTCTTCTCTTCGATAAAAGACCCGAAAAACACGCTACAACTGCATGAAATGTAAAAAATATGTTTGTTTCGAGCATGCAGTTATGGTATGTTCTGATTCATATTCCAATGAAACCACAATCGATTAATATGTTTTTATGTTATTTTATAACTCCTTATACTTCCATGAATTATATTCAGTTGCTAACTTTTAATTAATAATAGTGAAAATTCGAATTTCGTTATTTGTATTGGAGTATCAAAAATTACTCTGTTTTGAGGAGGCTGAATAAGATGACTATTTAAACATAATAAAGACGAAGAAAACATATTTTTTGGAGTTTTTTCATTTAACCATACCCTCTTCTTCAAATAAATGCCAATAAAGCCTAGAAAATACACAATGGCAACATTACAGAGAAGTTCAATTTTCGGTCTGTGACACCGTGCGCGAGTATACGTGTTATGATTTTGCACGCGAGTACAGGAGGGTTAAAGCATGTTACAAATGTGAAACTTGCATGGTAAGATTCTATCTAGCACGATTGCCTGTATCTATTGCATTTCTATTCTTGCTGGTTTACGAGAAAATCAGGCGGGTCAAATTGCCCGGCAGGCGCGTTTTAGACACATCTTCTCTGTAAGTTTTTTGATAGTGACGAAGTGTGAACAAAATCCGATATTCATTTCATGAAATTAGTGTATGGAGAGATGAGTTGATATTAAAAAATTCTTGAAACTTACACCTGAAAAAAGTATTCAGCCAATTTTTTGATATCCTCACATACTACTTTAAATGAGCTTTCTTCTTTTTCTTGAATGGCACAAACGTTCCTAAAGGAACTTCGCCGTCTCAACGTAGTATTACTTGCGTCATTTTTTTAGTTCTTAGTTGAGATTTCTATGCCAAATAACATGCTTTGAATGCATTCTGAGTGGCAAGCTCTAGAATACGCGTGACCACAGTGCAAGTCGTAAGAAATTTCGAACCCGAAACCCCGGCATGTTAGGTGTGACACTAACCACTCGGCCACGGGAGCACTCAAGTATCATTGACATTGATGTACATATATCATAGTAATATAAGAGCAATATAAGTGAGCGAAATAAGGGACACTTTGCAAATAAGCACGCATCAAAGGTTTCACGTTAAAATACAGTTGTTCAGGCTATCTGTTTTACTCTTAGAATACACTTTTCGTTTATACTGATAAGATCCAATATCATTCTATAATTCGGAGTAATATTCGCGTACATTGGTATTACCGCACCAGTGGTTGTGTGGAGCAACCTTACATTCCCCCCAGCCTTGGCTCCATCCCTGCTTGGCATACCTTGGGATTTTTTTTCGGGTACAATTCTAAGCTGATATTCAGTCTGAGAGAATAAGAAGTTAATTTGCTTTTAATTGTGTTTTTGAAGCTGTAACACAATAAAAAGCACATTTTCTGCCAAGGATGATATTTTTTCAGCCAATGCTAGTTTGGGTGTAGCGATAGAAATCACAGAAAAATTCTGTGTATTGCTCTCGTGAGTAATTGAGGAAAAAAAAGGTTCACGTGGAACTACCTTAGCTTAGCAATCATTCGTTTGTATTGATTAAATTCTTGATTGAATGAAACAGTTTCCAAATTCAATTGAGTTCAATATATTTGCTCTGTGAGTGAAAAAAATGAACAAATGCCGTGTAAAGTCAATTCATTTATTGTGATTGATTGTTCTTCGTAACTTCGTAAATTTAATGACGGACCTTTTACGTTTGGTATGATGACTAGAACAAAATATATGTACGGAAGAATTATCAAACGTTTGATGAACCAGCCTAAGGCTGAAAATCTTTCCAATAAAGACAAAAAAAAATTATCAAACGATTATTTTATTTTACATTTCCCTCTGAAGTTTACATCCCAAAAGTGTACATACTTCTCGAATCTCGAATTTGCTTGAAACTGGGAAGTTCATTCGCTTCTAGTGGCTGCACGATTTTCCCAGGTTCCTAAGTTTAGAAGATCATGTTAGGACAGACATATTCCACTCTGCACAAAGGCAAGGTCTTCTTTTTGGCTTTAAGAGGGTTTAAACTTTTCAGTTCACTCGCCTCTAGGCTCTTTCGTGTGCTTGCAATGCCGATTTCGCTGCTTGGTTTTCAAGTCTGTGTTAGGGAACATTTTTCGATGAGAACAAAAGTCCCCCTACTTTCATGTATTTGCAATGCCGATTTCCCCAAGGCTGCTTGGTTTTTATGGTTGTGTTAGGGAAACCGTAAATCGGGCCAATCAAAACGAGGCAGTTAGGGCGTTTAGATAACGCCTAATATTTTACAGTTATTCAATTGTTTATCTAATGAAAAACAACATTTTGTTAGTTGCGATAGATGCGTAGAAATATTTCCTATCAAGTGATGCAAACATCTCTCCTATCCAGTACGAAATGTTCGAGGTATAAGCATTCGAAATCTTTCATTTTTTCCTGCATGTTCTGTGTTTAGGTTTTCATTTTACCCTCCATATATTCCGGTTAGACGTAGATCCACGTCAAAAATCGTCGGGGACCGCCGGAAAGTTAAGCTTGTTTTTCAATCCTTCACAATGAAAACAAACTTATGCGAATGTTTGCGAACTTTTTTCGCCAACCAATCAAAACGAAGCGCGAGATCACTTGCGAAAGAGCGAAAATAAAATAGAACTTCCCAAGCTTTTGCTGCGAAAAATTACGAATTCATGGTACTCTGACAGTTGCCTTGACAGTTGGAACAAGTCAATCAAGATGGGTGCAACAAGATATGACAAATTTTGCTCAGCTTCACATCGATGGAACGATGTAAGCAATATTCAAGCTTGCGGCAGGATAGTAAATATTTTTTTTTATACTTTACTACATTTTCTGACATTGAATTGTATGAAGTTGAAGATATACTTGAACTCACATTTGTGAGTAATATGAATTTGATTCATCAATCTCGTACAACTTGGTTTCGTTGTAAGGACGATAGTTTGACAGATTCGCATGACCTCGTAGTTCAATATGAATGACTTTAGCGAAAACAAATTCGTTCATTCTGAAGCAAGCTTTATTCGAGTCGTTTGCGAAAATCTGCTTATGTCCGGATTTAAAGAGGAAAGCTCTTTCAACAATTCGGATGGTTTGGAATGGTCCGAATGAAAGTGTTGCGGGTAGAATAGCGAGTGTGGAAGTAGGCATCCCAATAGAACTACCCAATCGTTTAGTTGGTATACAATTCAATCAGCTGTCTTTTCTGAGTGCGCAACAAGTACTCACAACCAGGGCTTGGCAAAGTCATATTCAACTGAGCATAGTCGGCGGACTATGAAGACATTCGCCTTCGTATTCAATTGGAAATAAGTTTTGGCTTCTTCCAGCAGTTTCTCCGTCAACATGATTCAACAGTCATTCGGGCTTTTAGTAGCTATCTCACTCTACGGCTCGGCTATCTCATTTTATTCTTCCCCGTCAAATGGACTTCAATGCATATTGAAGTGTTTCCCCCCAAAATGAATTCGTTTCTTTCTCTCTCATGTATCACGTATGCATCTATCGATGTTTGAGTTCAACGAGGTTTGAGATATACTACAGGCGATCTAAATTTTTTTGTGTCGTACACCAAAAATACTCACACATACACTGCGTTCCATAACTATAGAATCACTCCATTTTTCTAAGTTTCCAGAGAAATGTAAGAAATCGGTAGAATTGAAGTATATAGTGTAGGATATAATAACTATCTTCATTTATAAGACTGGCCATTTGAACTTTATTGTTGTGTACAGGTGCGAGACATTCAAAAAACTGAAATTCCAGTGTTTCATAACTATAGAACCAGTTGGAAAACACTCACTCCTTTACAAAACCCAGTTGAGCTGCCACTCCTTGTGCACACATGCGCTCTGGCGAATGAGCACGCTCCGAAACACAGATGAAATGGTTTGGTGTCAGCGTCGTTTTTGCGCCCAGTTTTGAGCTGAGTTTTACGCTGAATTTGCGTCGTATTTGTATACTGCGCGCTTGAATCTGGATTGCTCTCTCTGTTGAGATATTTTTCTTCACACAAGCGTATACGGTTCGTATGAAGACGCGCTGTTGTTTTTTTGCTTTACTTAGGGGCTGTCCACATACCACGTGGACAACTTTAGGGGGTGTAGGGGGTAAGAAAATGTCCACTCTTGTCCACGAAGAGGGGGGGTGGGGGTATAGACTGAGTCCACGTGGATTTTTTTAAATACAACAACTTATACATGCAAAATTAATTTAAATAACACATGTTGAAGAATTTAAAAACTCTCTATATTTATCGATAAACGGATTAAGCCACCTGAGACTGCTGCCCAGTTAAACGTTCATAATTTTTTTCTCTTATCATTGATCTTCTTCAGTGAAATTTGTATTATAAAAATATCTCACGTAAATTGTGAATGATCAAACTATTTCCTGTGATCGACTTTTTATAGTTACTGGGTATGCATAGTCCTTCATAGCCTAAAACTATAAAAAATTGAACAATTTCATAATGGTTCAGATTTCATGATATGCGTAAATGATTTTTCATCAAATATGATTGATTGCTTCGACAACTCGCAAGCAGATCGGTCGAACCTATATTTGATCCGATACAGGTGTTTTTTTTACATCCGTTTCTAGTGTGTATTTTTCATCTGGTGCGCTGCGAGCGAAGTAAAGCTCATAAAAAGTGGTGCGCTATCGAGACAATCTGGCAGCAAGACACATCATCACACACGCTACACAGCGGCGGCAAGTAGAAGTTTATTTTCCTCTTTCTTCTTCCATCATTCTGTATAGCTTCTGTGCACGATTTACACCATTGTTTAAACTTTGTGTTTACCAAATCGGCAAGCGTTGGCATTAGGGGTGTCCATTTTGATACATCACTGTTGAACTATTATTGGAACTTTTTTCATTTTCAAATTACACATAATAACAAAAATTTAAATAAATAAAATTTTCAACAATAACTAATATAGAAATATAATTTCTTTTACTAATTTATATTTTCCAAATTATTATATTCTGTTCATATCGAACAGTTGTCTACCTCTTCGTTTTTATTAATATGGCAGAGGGCGGGGAGGATCCCCCATCCACGCCAAAGAATATATCAGATAATGAACCTCCTCCTGAAGAGCAGGAGGATGAAACAGAAGATGAGGAGGAAAATTCTGTTTACGAGATAGAAAGCTCTGAAGATGAGGAAAAAGACGAGAAGCAGGATTTTCGTCTAAAAGAATACCCTGATGGCGCCAAGGGCCCATTTATCGTATACTTTAGACGAAAATCCAAACCTCTTAACGTCATTCGCATCTCAAAAGAGTTGACACAGAAATTTTCCGAAGTTACCGAGATTACTCGGATGGGGCCAGACAAATTACGAGTTGTCGTCTCCAGCAGAACCCAAGCGAATGAAATAACGCGCTGTGATCTCTTTGCGATCGAGTATCGCGTATACGTACCCTGTTGCAACGTTGAAATAGACGGTGTAATAAACGAAAAGGGTTTGACTCGAAAAGAGATACTCGATGGTGTCGGTCGCTTCAAGAACTCTTCACTTAAAAGTGTGAAGATTCTTGCATGCGATCGACTGAAATCTGTGTCACTTAAAAATGACAAAAGAGTCCTCAATCGGACAAACTCTTTTCGTGTGACATTTGAGGGTTCCGCCCTTCCTAACTACGTTGCAATAGGTGCACTTCGTTTACCTGTTCGGTTGTTTGTACCCCGGGTAATGAAATGCAACAAATGTATGCAACTCGGTCACACGGCCGCCTATTGTTGCAACAAAAAACGTTGCGCAGATTATGGAGAGAGCCATGATGAGAATCCTTGCCCGAAAGAGCGCAAGTGTCTTCATTGCGGCGGGACTCCTCATGATCTTACTCAATGCCCGGTGTACATACAACGAGGGGAAAAAATCAAGCGTTCCTTAAAAGAACGTTCCAAGCGGACTTATGCAGAAATGCTTAAGAGTCCCGTTCCAACGACTCAGGACAATCCCTACTCCATTCTGCAGAACGACCAGCCTGTCGCTGACGCTCCCAATGCCGGAAGTTCCGGTACATCGCAGGGTGCCATCAGGAAAAGAAAAATTACTTCTTTTCCATCACTTCCCAGAAAGAAAACCGAAACTTCCCAAGTTGGAATGAAAACTCGAATCGAACGTGCTGAGAATAGACCGAAGCAAGTACCTCCTGGTTTAAGCGGTTCTTCTACGCACCAGGGGTCCTCAGCCCTTCCCGGAGCAGCACCCAACACGTCTGCTCCTTTTTCGCGGTCGAGGCAACAGCCACAATCTGGCTTGCTTGCGCTTTCTGACCTGGTGGACAACATTTTAAATGCTTTAAATATAAACGACCCTCTTAAAAGCATAGTTTTATGTTTGCTTCCGATTGTGAGAACATTTTTGAAAGAAAAATGTGGTTTTTTGGCAGCGTTCATTTCCCTCGATGCCTGATTCAGTGCAAGAGGTCAAGGATTTGACCACTGTAATACAGTGGAATTGCAGAAGCATTATTCCTAAACTAGATCAGTTTAAATTTTTAGTTCACAGCTCTAACTGTGATGTATTTTCTCTCTGTGAAACATGGCTTTCTTCAGCCGATGAGCTGAATTTCCACGATTTCAACATTATTCGCCTCGATCGAAATGACTCGTTTGGTGGCGTACTATTGGGGATTAAAAAATGTCACTCCTTCTATAGAGTCACTCTCCCATCGATGACAGGCATTGAAGTTGTTGCTTGCCAGACACAAATCAATGGCAAAGACCTCTGCATTGCTTCGATATATATCCCTCCCAGAACTACGGTAGGCCGCCATCAGTTCTTTGATACTATCGAGGCAATGCCGGAGCCGCGGGTAATCTTAGGTGATTTTAACTCCCATGGAACAGCATGGGGATCACTCTACGATGACAACCGTGCCACTTTGATTTATGATCTGTGCGACAACTTCAAATTGACAGTTTTGAATACTGGGGAAGCAACCAGAATAGCCAATCCTCCTGCACGGGCAAGCATGCTAGACATATCTCTATGCTCTTCTTCGTTATCCCTGGATTGCATGTGGAAGGTAATCCAAGATCCCCACGGTAGTGATCACCTACCAATAATTTTATCGATCGCTAATGAATCAAGCTCTCGTGAGTCAGTTAATATTTCGTATGACCTCACGAAGAATATTGACTGGAGAACATTTGCGGAAATAATATCTGAAGCAATTGTTCCAATGCATGAACTTCCTCCACTCGAAGAGTATAACTTTATATCGAGTTTGATTTACGAAAGCGCACTTCAAGCTCAAAAGAAACGTGTACCGGCTACCACTTTCCGACGTCGTCCTCCATCACTTTGGTGGGACAAGGAGTGTTCAAAGGTCTACCTTGAAAAATCATCCGCTTTCAAAAAATTCAGGAAAACTGGATTAGTGGAATGGTTTCTAAAGTACCAAGCTCTAGAAGCCAAACTAAAAGGTTTGATTAAAGCAAAAAAACGTGGATATTGGCGGAAGTTCGTCAATGGTTTGTCAAGGGAGACCGCTATGAGCACTCTTTGGAATACGGCTAGGAAAATGCGTGGCTGGAACCATACAAACGAAAGTGAGGAATACTCTGACCGTTGGATTTTTAACTTTGCAAGGAAGGTTTGCACCGACACCGTTCCTGCACAAAACGTCGTAAGCGACATTCCACTTCAAAGCGATTATGAGAATTTTTCGATGGTGGAATTCTCAATTGCCCTTCTCTCATGTAACAATTCAGCTCCGGGGTCGGACAAGATTAAATTCAACTTGTTGAAAAATCTTCCCGACTTGGCAAAACAGCGTTTGCTGAACTTGTTCAACAAGTTTCTGGAGCTGAATATTGTCCCGCATGACTGGAGACAAGTGAGAGTGATAGCCATACGGAAACCTAACAAGCCGGCTTGCGATCACAACTCGTATAGGCCGATTGCAATGTTATCCTGTATTCGTAAATTGTTAGAGAAAATGATTCTACTTCGTTTGGACAAGTGGGTCGAAACGAACAATTTGCTGTCAAATACGCAGTTTGGCTTCCGCCGAGGTAAAGGGACGAACGATTGTCTCGCGCTGCTATCTTCTGAAATCCAAATCGCATTTGCTCGCAAAGAACAAATGGCTTCCGTTTTTCTCGATATAAAAGGGGCATTTGATTGTTGTTTCCATGGAAATTCTCTCAGAGAAGCTTCATAATCGTGGACTTTCACCAATTCTCAACAATTTCCTGTACAATTTACTGTCAGAAAAGCACATGATTTTCTCTCATGGCAGCTCGAAATCTTCTCGTTACAGTTTTATGGGCCTACCACAAGGCTCCTGCCTAAGCCCCCTCTTGTACAGTTTTTACGTCAATGATATGGATGATTGTCTAACTAGAGACTGCACGCTGAGACAACTTGCAGACGATGAAGTTATTTCCATCACGGGTACTAATCCCGTCGTTCTGCAAAAGTCGTTGCAAGATACCCTGAACAATCTGTTCACGTGGGCCCTCAAGCTGGGTATCGAATTCTCTACGGAGAAAACTGAAATGGTCGTTTTTTCTAGAAAGCACGAACCCGCCCAATTCCAGCTTCACCTATCCGGCAAAACGATCCAACACTCTATGTTTTTCAAATACCTGGGTGTATATTTTGATTCTAAGTGTACCTGGGGGAGACATATTGCGTATTTGAAACAGAAATGCCAGCAAAGAATCAATTTTCTCCAAACAATTACCGGAACATGGTGGGGTGCCCATCCAGGAGACCTCATTCAGTTGTACAAAACAACGATATTATCAGTGTTAGAATATGGCAGTTTTTGCTTCCGATCAGCTGCCAGGATTCATATTCTCAAGCTGGAGAGAATACAATATCGTTGCTTGCGTATAGCCATGGGGTGTTTGCATTCGACACATACGATGAGTCTCGAAGTTTTGGCAGGAGTACCCCCGCTTACTCTTCGGTTCACAGAATTATCCTACAGATTTCTCATCCGTTGCAAGATCATGAATCCATTGGTAATTGATAACTTCGAAAATCTACTCCAACTGACTCCTCAGTCAAGTTTTATGTCTTTATACCATGAGTACCTTACACACGACGTGCTCCCTTCACCAGGCATCTCCAACCAAGTTTGCTTCCCATACTTCTGCAATTCCTCTGTCATTTTTTATCTGTCCATGCGACAAAAAATCCATGGAATCCCAGATCACCTACGCTCTGATTCTATTCCGCCGATATTTTCGGCAGAATATGGGAAAGTTGGATCTGATAAAATGTTCTTTACTGACGGTTCATTTATAAACGGGTCCACTGGCTTCGGCATCTTCAATGAAAATTCCAGTGCCTCTTTCAAACTCAAAGATCCTTGTTCCGTGTATGTCGCTGAACTGGGTGCGATATATTACGCATTAGGGCAATCCGCTCAATGAAAGTTGATAAACGCTCATCTTATTTCCTAACAAGAATAAGACAACTATTGAGTGTTTTGGTCGAAAAATTATTCAAGATTACCTTAGCATGGGTTCCCTCTCATTGCTCGATTCCGGGGAATGAGAAAGCGGACTCGCTAGCTAAGGTGGGCGCTTTAGAAGGCACACTTTTTGAAAGGCAAATTGCTTATAATGAATTTTTTCACATTCCTCGTCAGTATACGCTCGTAAGTTGGCAGCGCATGTGGAATGGTGATGAGTTCGGTCGTTGGTTACACACGATTATCCCTAAGGTCTCGACGAGGGCATGGTTCAAGGGATTGAATGTAGGTCGTGATTTCATTCGCGTGATATCTCGGCTTATGTCCAATCACTACAACCTAAACGCGCATCTCTATCGCATTGGGCTCGCAGCAAACAATCTTTGTGATTGTGGCGATGGCTACCACGACATCGAGCATGTTGTCTGGTCGTGTATCCGGCTCCATGCTGCTCGCTCTCAGCTCTCTAGAGCACTGAGAGCACAAGGCAGACAATCGGATATCCCCGTCCGGGATATCTTAGGTAGCCGGGATCCTGATCTTCTGCTTCATCTATACCTGTTCCTCAGAAACGCCGATGTCAACGTTTAATGATGTTTCCTTCGTTGTGTCCCCGTTTCATATCCCTCCTATCCGATCGATAAACTTTTACTTAGTCGCGGCAATACATACACACACTCTTTACAGATGCACGGGCCGAAGGTTGTGCAGTCCACTGATGATTCAACAAGAGCCAAAGGTTGTACCGCTCATGACAACTCTACACGAGCTGATGATTGCGCCGGCTAGTGACCATTCTATCCTGGATTCCTCTAGTCGAGAAAGACGCACCACGCTAGATATGGGGTACAGACTAGGGGGGCGTTGCTGATTCATGGTCAGCTGCATCCCAATAGATGTATCCCGTGTCGGGCACACGTACAGAGCATCGAAGACTGCGACATACCAATTATGAGAACACTTGTAATACTAACCTCGAGTCAACCGCGAGTAATCGGTTACATATTACTAACATAGTCTAAGCAAACATTGTCAAAATATTGAACTCTCGGCCCCGTTAGGCTGACGCCATATGAGCCTTAATAAAATATATATTTTGGATAAAAAAAAAAATATATATAATTTTCTATACATTGTGTTATATCTCTAGAACATCAATTTCAATTTCATCAATTTTTTTCATTATACAATTGAACCAGTGTTCTGATAAAAATATACATGCATTCAGGGAGCTGATTCAGAATACTTCAGGAGGTGATAGAGGATCATATTTGATAAAAAAATCCTACGCATATGGTAACTTCTCAACTAGGACATTGTTGAACTGTTCTTGAGTCTAATTTTATGTCTTGAACTGACTCTAATTTAGAATGTACGCTACTTAGAATAATTATACTGTTCATTTGAAAGATACGAAAATTTTGCGTAGAATGCAGTTGTAAAACATGCAAATTAATGGAACCAAGAACCAACTTTTAGATGTAACGAAGAAACTTAAAAAAATCTTCAACCACCTTATCCTTCTTGTTATCTCCCGCTAATTTAAATGTGTTTACAAGGAAAAGTTCAACATTTTATCGTAGTTTAGATAAGACCATACAAGCGGAAGATTGTTTATGATCCTCTATATCCTTAAATATTCCGGATCAACTACCTAACAACCTATATATAACAATATTTTAAACAGATATAATAGTTTTCGATGTTTTATTCAATTTATGATACTTCTGAAAAAATTATAGAAAGTTAATAGTTTTCTCAAAAAAAAAAATTCCAATCGGGCAACAGGCTTCAAAGCTATGTTTTTTGGAACAAATGAACAAAATTTTTAAACAATGGGAAAGATCGGGGCAGCGGCGGATTAATTTGACGTTGAATAGCTAGCTGGTAAACTGTTCGAATTTTATAAGTGACGTTTTGATAAGGATTTAAGCGGCGGAAAAAATAACTTTTCGTGTAAGGTTAGTAAAAATGAATGTGTCGTGAGTTTTCAGATGTAATTTTTTCCCGCGAGCATTTTGGAAGCTATCTACTAGACATTGAATGCAGAATGGTCAGTAAACAGTTGAAAAATAAAAATATATATATATATTGAAAATATTTTTAATAAGCTATTAGTATCCTCTGGAAATTCTCCGAACTGTTGCGGAAAAGGTTTTGTATTGCGCTGACGACTAAAAGTGAATCGAGTGTGTAAATGAACCGACATTTCCTGTTACCGATCGTATTCCGAAGTGGGAAAAGAACTAAACTCGACAAAAAATAGAGAAGCATAATGCGACACCGAAAGTTTTGAGTGATTTTTGAAACGCTGTAACTCTGTTATAGAATAATGCATTCGTTAAAGCAACAACTGGACCTTGTATAGAATATTTCTAAGATTGCGATGGGAAGATTGGACCACCGCACAGCATGTTCATTATTCCATGAAATATTCTTAATTCGAAATCAGAGGATAATTTTTAATTCGATAGAGAATACCTCTCTAGTAAATAGTTGTACTGAGACTTTCTATGAATCAAATGGAAGCGAAATAATCAGGTTGATTGAACTATTTTTGGGAATATATTTTCAAAATCTATAGAAACTTTGAAAGCAAACGAAAAACGCTTTATCTTTTCTTTCAATGTGTTTTTTCTACAACAAACTAAAATTATGTACGTACGATATCCCTAAACTAGAAATTTATAACTTGAAAATGCTGCATTTTGCATCTTCATATCATCATTTATATCGAAGCTACAGGCGTTCCGAAATCGCTTAAAAATTTTGACCCTTTACTCCTTAATCCTTTGTTAAGTGAAGATATATAGAAAAATATTCTCCGTATTTAAAATTGTTCTGTTCGTTTTTGTGCGCTTCAAAACTCGAAAAGTTCGGCACTGATGGATCTCATATTATGACACAATATACGAACCACTTCAATGATTGTTGTTGCTACTGTCAAAGCCTCAGGAAGCTTTAAGATATCCAGATGGAATAAGTAACCTTCTGAAATAAAGCTGCGAACGTAAATTAACCTGTGCACTTCGCACTAAGAGAGAATACGTGTTTGCTTTGAACGCGCGCGCTGATGAAAATGAAACTCAAGCGCAGCGCTGCGTTTCTGAAGACTGCTATTAACTAATACTGACGCGGGGACCTTTATAGCATACCTGATAATTGACTAGGTTCGTTTGTTTGAGTTCGCGTTGGGTAAACAATAAGTAGTCCAGTAATGACGTAACATCTTTTTTTTGCATCAGAAATCAAGTTTTCGGTTTCACTTTAGATGGACGTAAAATAAGATTGAGTACGCGGGTAACGAGGTTAGTGTGTGTGGATTGAAGTCAGGTTAAATGAAGAGACAGATTTTGCTTCATTAGTCACGTCAATTAGAATAACCATTGCTAGATAGTTCATCAGTCATCCTCGCTCTCAACGCTCGACAATTCATTTTCTAGTCAATTCAAATCATGTTGAAGGCGAATGCCGAAATAGTTCAAGTCGAAGCGAAGCTACTGAGATGAGAGTCGATTTTCATTTTTCATCTTCGAAGATTTCGGGCGTCGCTTTCTACCGAAATTTCAGTAGTGTTAAATGGAAGGTGTTACAACGCTGGAAATTTGATAAAATGGTGACTTTTTTCTGGTTCTGGCGTTTTAGTGCTATTTTGCGTTTTCATTGCTTCAAAAACAGAGAAAAAAATATGTTAGCCTTTATGGAAAATGAGTTGAATGTTCTTTTTGGTTGCGACACTTTACAAAACGAGATAATTTTAATTGCTTATAAAATAAGCTATATAAGTTGAATAGCTTATTTTATATGGGAATAGTCGGGGTGACCCTAAACTAGAGATGGGCGAGCGCTCACGAGCCGCTCATTTAAGCCGGTTCGTCAGGAAGAGCGTACGACCCACGGTTCATTAAAAATGAGCCGCGGCTCTCGAATGAACGGCTCTTAAATGAGCCGTGGGTCTTTTGTGAACCGTGGGACTTTTGTGAGCCGTGGGACTTTTGTGAACCGTGGTTCATTTAAGAGCCGTTCATTCGAGAACCACGGTTCATAAAAGAACCGTGTTTCTTTTAAGAGCCGGCTTTTTGGTGATGAACCTTGGATCGTATGCTCGTTCTGACGAACCGTGGCCTGCGGCAGTGCGGAAGAAATATATGTTTCCCATGCTGCTTTTTAAGAGGTTTTATTTGGCTGTTTGTAAATGTTGGCGGATTACATATTTTCTTGAAACCCCATAAATATGGGTATCAAATGAAAGGGCTTGATTAGTAGAACATAGTTATTTATTAAAAATGGAAATCCAAAATGGCCGCCATCACAAAATAGCGAAATATGTATTTTTTCGAAACCCCATCAATATGGGTATCAAATGAAAGGGCTTGACTAGTAGAACACAGTTATTTATGAAAAATGGAAATCCAAAATGGCCGCTATCACAAAATAGCGAAATATGTATTTTTTTCGAAACCCCATCAATATGGGTATCTAATGAAAGAACTTGACTAATAGGATACAGTTATTTATGTAAAATGGAAATCCAAGATGGCGGCAGTTACAAAATGGCAGACTACAAATTATGTCAAAACCCCATCAATATGGGTATCAAATGAAAGGACTTGACTAGTAGAACACAGTTATTTATGAGAAATGGAAATCCAAAATGGCCGCCATCACAAAATAGTGAAATATGTATTTTTTTTCAAAACCTCATCAATATGGGTATCAAATGAAAGGGCTTGACTAGTAGAACACAGTTATTTATGAAAAATGGAAATCCAAAATGGCCGTCATCACAAAATAGCGAAATTTGTATTTTTTTCGAAACCCCATCAATATGGGTATCAAATGAAAGGGCTTGACTAGTATATTTATGTAACATGGAAGTCCAAGACGGCATCGGATTATGGTTTCATCATATACTCCACGATTTTATTTGAGTCTCATTAATGTTCTATATAAGGGATTCTCAGACTATTTTGAGCAAGAGACCCCTTTATAGAATAGGTGATGTCATCGACCTCTATAGCCAAATTTCTCTAAAAATTTTATCTTTTTCTCTTTCATACAAAATACTTATAGGCATAAAATTCAGTAAAAATCAAGTGTAATTAATAATTATTAATACAAATTACAACATTAATATTTCTCCTAAAATATTTGTCATTATTATAACAGGTTGGTTCATGTAACATTCTACCCTAAGGGGTCAATATCGATCTCTTCTAGATTAACCCTTTCACCTACAAAATCGAATTTTACTCGTGGTGTACTTGCATATCATAGGGCGCTAGTACGCTCAGAAAAGTAGTGAAATTATTCGATGTGGACCCATCGAATTGTTTGCATTTGGTCCATTATTTTGGAAATTAAATCATAGGCCAAGGGGTTCATGTAGGAAGAGGTTACTTGTCTAATAATTTCTAAGCTTTCAGTACATTATTTGTTTGTTTTTATGTTGAATCACAATGAAACCGTTTAACTTAAGTTTGTTCTACTTATTTTTCAATAATATGTTTGCTACAAGAGCTCATTTGTTACAACGTCTTTGTTAGCCAGCTAACGACCAGCTGTTCGAAAAATCTAACAGCAACATTAATAATGTTTCATGTCTTTGGGAAGCAATCATATTATAAAGTTTTTGCACCAAATGATAGCTTAATTTCTTAGCTACCAAATACCATCAATTTAATTTCGAATAACTTTATTGGGCAATAAATTCGATTTCAAGCAATGAAGTACAGAAGAAGTTTCAATTTCAATAAAAGAAACCTAATAAAATGCAAAAATACCACAGCACTTCGATGAAAAAAAAAAAAAATAGTGATGTAGGACAAAGCCATTCGATTAAACCTCCTATAGAAAAAATTGGTGGAGAAATAAAAAGCAGGCTATGTGACATACAGTTACTCAAGATGATCTGCAAGGAATTTCACCCCTTCTCGATAGACGTGGAATTTAAAAAAATTGTTGAAATGTTGAATCCGTCATATCAACTTCCCAGCAGAAAAACGCTCACGACTAGCCTATTACCGGCTGTTTATAATGATGTCCTTTCTTCAGTTCAAAAACAATTACTCGATGCTCCAGTCTCAGCAGTTTGTCTTACTTGTGATGGTTGGACCAGCATCAATAACACAAGCTTTTATGCGTTGACTGCTCATTTTATTGACGAAAATACGAAATTGAAAACTTTTTTATTAGAGTGCTCGAAATTTCCCGGCAGACATACGGCGGAAAACATTTCCATATGGATTACTGCTGTCTTGACACGGTTTTCTATAAACACGCAAATAACAGCACTAGTAACCGATGACGCAGCAAATATGAAGTTAGCTGCCATACTTCTTAAAATGCGTCATTTGAGATGTTTCGCCCATTCGCTCAACTTAGTTGTCCAAACAGCCATTTCAACATCAATGAAAGACGTCGTCGATAAATGCAGAGCAATTGTGCAATATTTCAAGCAAAGTACCAATGCTCTGAACAAGCTCCATGAAATGCAGCAGACATTGAATGAGCCTAAACTAAAGTTGAAAAAAGACGTTTCAACTCGTTGGAACTCGACATATGATATGTTGGATCGAATGTTGCTCAACAAACAAGCGGTTGTATCTACTTTGGCACTTATGGAGTCTCGCCTATCTTTGGAGTCTCAGGACTGGGTTGCCATAGAGCACGCAGTCAAAATTCTCAAAGTGTTCAACGATGTAACGATTGAAATATCCGGGGAGAAAACTGTGTCGTTATCGAAAACTGCTTTGCTCTCCCGACTGATGATTCGTCATGTTCAACATTATATGGAGCAAGAGAAATCAGTTCCCGTGATTATAAAAAAGCTGTGTAATGAATTGATTTCGGAGCTGGTAAAACGATTTGCAGATCTTGAGTCAGACGAATTGGTAGCCCAATCAATACTGCTAGATCCGCGCTTCAAGCAGCAAGGTTTTGGGGATAATATAAAGTACAACAATGCATACCAGTCGTTGATAAGGACGCTAAAAATGACATCCATAGAATACACGCCTGCGGAACCAGCACCAATCGTTGGTGATGAAGCGCGGTCATCTGTATGGGAGGAGTTTGATGCATTGGTTGGCAATCTTCAAGCTCCACATGATCCAGAAGTTGCTGCAATAGCTGAGTTAGATAAATATGTAGTGGAGCCACATTTGCTGAGAACAAGCGACCCTTTGCTTTGGTGGGAGGAAAGGAAATCTATCTATCCGCGGCTCTACGAAATTGCTTTGAAAATATTATGTATTCCGGCGACTTCAGTACCATGTGAGCGAATTTTTTCGAAAGCAGGACTAGTTTGTAGTGAAAGACGTAGTAGACTTACGCCAGGAAACATGGAAAAAATAATGTTCATAAATCAAAATGTTTAATGAAGTGAAATCCTTCGGTGAAATCTTATTTTTTCTATTCTCTGCACTAATTATTGTTTCAAGCTTAATTTTTTACGTCCCATACCCGAATAAACTGCTTCTTGAAAAGAGCCGCCGAGCCGCTCAAATGAGCCGGCTCTTTTCATTGAGCGCACGGCTCTGAGCCGCTCACTGAAATGAACCGTTTTGCCCATCTCTACCCTAAACCGTTTTACAGTGATTATTTAACATTATTTAACGAACACCACCGCCATTAATGGCTCGCACAAGCCTGTCTCATCAAGCGACACTCGCTACCGGGGAACGCATTTGATTTTGCTATCATAAATTTTTGATTAACTCTATGTAAGCATCCGTGTGCATGTGCGCGAATCGTTTATGCGAAGCGTTTATGTTTGCGTGTTGAAGATAACTTTTACATTGACAATGACTTCGACCATTGGCCAATAACTTTTGCGTGTGCATTTGTATGTGCATTTTTTTTTTTGTCTAACTCCAGACGCGTCACTCTAACGCTAAGCTCTTTCCAACATTATCCCCCTCTCGATCACCTGGTCACTATAAAACTTTATTCTTTTTTTCAGTCTTCTTCACGCACCCGTGGATATATGTTAACGCTATCATTCCTGATCGTATATATGGGATTTTATGCCATTTCCGGTCTTTTAGATCCGTTTTTAGCGAATCGGAAGTCACTATCCTCGATTCAAAAATAGTATCGGAATACGATATTCGACTTCCGCTGGTAGGATAACTGCACCCAATGCCCATATCATATGGGGTTTCCATATTTTTGTCGGTTAATGCTATTATCAGCAAACTGGTGGTTAAAACAAGGAATCTACGTTAATCTATTGTTGACAAATCCTAGAACAAATTTCATTTGCATGTTTTAAATCGAAACTGTAATTAATTGAATAAATCATTAATGTTCAACAGTCCGAAACAGCAAAAAGTCAGGTGTTGTCACGTCAAACAAGTACTTGACTGAGAACAAGCTAGTTAGATTAGCTCTCTAATTGATAGTTATTGAAAGAAATTTTCTCAATTTTACTATAGCATCGTTTAATTTGTGTGCTCCCTTGGCCGAGTGGTTAGCGTCATAACTAACATGCCGGGTGTTCGGGTTCGATTCCCGTTCTGGTCGGGGGAATTTTTCGTCAAAGAAATTTCCTCCGACTTGCACTGTGATCACGCGTATTCTAGAGCTTGCCACTCAAAATGCATTCAAGGCGTGTTATTTGGCATAGAAATCTCAACTAAGTACTAATAAAAATGACGCAAGTAATACTACGTTGAGACGGCGAAGTTCCTCTAGGAACGTTAGTGCCATTGAAGAAGAAGAAGATCGTTTAATTTGTGTGATTTGTACATGAAAACGTAAAAAAAGTGTTTGTAGTGAGTCAAAATATTGTCACGTCACGTTGTAATGGATCGTATACTTTTCGTGAGGTGACAACAACTTATTGAGACAGTTGATGCTCCTCTATTTGTGGACCGATCTTAAACAAATTTTGTTAACCTTCATTGTTTGCTCAGAGAAACCCAAATATAAAAAAAATCTAAATATAATGAACCTAGGTTCATCTGATAAACTGAAAAAATGCTCTATATTTGTGACGTGACAACGCTTCAAAATACATGTTTTTTTAATTCTTGTTCCTCATAAATTACAAAATGAAACCTAGGTCTACCCACGGCTCTTTAAACAAGTATTTTATTATTCACTAGTTGATCCGGCAAACTTCGTCTCGCCTAGAAATTATTTTTCGTTATCACATTCACGATTTTTATCGTTAATCGTAGAATTCCTTTCTCGAGTTTTGCTCTCATCAACGTATTCGGTGATCCATTTTTATTTATATAGATAGAAGAAGATATAGGACTGCGTTTTATCACATTAAAACAAATTAATTGTCATGTTTGGTTGAAATATGTGTATTATTTTTACGGGACCCCCTTCCATTTCAGAGGAGGAAGGGGTGTCATACCATCATAGAAACATTTCTCATATTCAAAAACCTTCACATGCCAAATGTGGCTCCAGTTGATTGATTAGTTTTCGAGTTATGCAGAAACTTTTGTTTCATTTGTATGGTAGCCTCCCCTTAGAGAGGAGGGAGGAGTGTCGAACCACCATAGAAATGTTTATCGATCCCTAAAACCTCTATATGCTAAGTTTAATTTCATTTGTTTGCTTAAGTTCTCGAGTTGTTCAGCACCCTCCTCTACTCCTCTTTAGAGAGGAGAAAGGAGTGTCTAACCACCCTAAAACATTCATTGCTCCCTAAAATCTCCATATGTCAAATTTGGTTCCATTTTCTTGATTAGTTCTCGAGTTATGCAGAAATTTATGTTTCATTTCTATGGCAGCCACCCTTAGAAAGGTGGGACGAGTGTTGAACCACTTAGAAATGTTTCTTGCCCCCTTAAACCTCTATATGCCTAATTTGGTTTTATTTGCTTGAATAATTTTCGAGTAATGTAGAATTGTTTGTTTCATTTGTATGGCAGCCCCCCCCCCCCTTATAGAGGGGAGTGGAGTGTCTAACCACCATAGAAATATTTATTGCACCTTAAAACCTCCATACGCCTAACTTGGTTTCATTTGCTTGATTAATTCTCGAGTAATGCAGAAATTTGTGTTTCATTTGTATGGCGCCCCCCTCAGAGAGGGAGGAGAAGTATCGATTCACCATAGAAACGTTTCGTGCCTCATAAAACCTTCATATGCCTAATTTGGTTTTATTTACTTGATCAATTCTCGAGTAATGCAGAAATTTGAGTTTCATTTGTATGGCAGACCCCCTAAAAAAGAAAGAGGGGAGGAGTATCTAACCACCATAGAAACATTTATTGCATCCTAAAACCTCCACATGCCAAATGGGGGAGGCTCTCAAACTATCATAAAAACCTTCTCCGATCCCAAAAACCCCTACATACAAATTTTCATGTCGATCGGTTCAGTAGTTTCCAAGCCCATAAGAATCAAACAGACAGAAAGACAGAAAGACAGAAAGACAGAAAGACAGAAAGACATCACTCCATTTTTATATATATTGAAGTTTGGTTTGGTGCAGAGATATCTCAAGAAACATAAAAATTGTGAAAACCTAAAATATTTTAAATATAATTATGTAGTTTCTTAAACCCGCCCCTCTCAAAGGTTGATGCATAAAAGTCGAATTCGTTTCAAAGAATTTACGAAATAACTAGTGCTTATTCAAATAACGTTTTCAATTTTCTCCTGAAACTAGATTTGAAATTAGTTCTTTGGTGCATAACCTCATGGAATGGGTTATTTTCGCCGTTACGTTAGGTACTCGTTTTTGCCGACCTTGTTTTGAAGCCACAAACTAGCACGGAATTATGAGAAAATGAAATCATTGGTTATTAATGTGATTTTTTTTATAAAAACATGACATGTTTTCTGAATTAGCATCCTTGAGAAAAGAATTAGACCTTTGTCTAACAGAGGAATAGGTTACAAAAAAAAGGAGAAGGGTCTGAGCCTAGGGGCACGGACAAAAGTTTGACGTAGGACTGTGATTGTTAAGAACAGTTGCTTTTTCGAATGAAATTCTTTTCATTGTTCAGAACTCTGTTAGCTCAACTCGTTTGAAACTCCAAATAGTAGTCCAGAAAAGTTTGTTATATGTACTCATAACCGTCAACGAACAAGAAAAGAAATTAAGCTTCTGGCAGGAAATTCAACTGTCTAACTGACACTCTGTTATGTGTCACACAGAGATGCCTACCTTCCTGATTTTTCAGGATTTCCCAGACCTTTTAGCACGCTCCCTGATATCCTGACGAACACTCAATTTATCCAGATTTTTCTGAAATGATCCTGATTTTTCCTTATTTTTGTACTCTTTACATTATTCGTAATAAATATACTGGTTTCCATGCCAAAACCATTAGTTCATGCCATTGATTGTCATGATAGTTCTCCAGCTCGCACTAGTATATATCTTACATTAAGTGAAATTCTCTAGACGCGAAGCTGTACTTAACTTTTTGTATCTCTACCCTCAATTGTTTCGTGGCTAAACAGTGCTAGGAAATTTCATGAAACCAGATTGTCTGACGAATTTATTAAATTGCAACGATATTAAGTTTGAGGAAGAACGTTGCTTCATTGAGGATAATGTGTATCCCCAGAGTTGTTAATGTAGGAATATGTTTCAAAGCGTAAAATTACTCAAGAGAAAATTTTTGAGTCCACAGTCAATATAAAAAGATTTTATATGTAATTTGTTCGTCTGATTCAAAGTAGAATCAACTTTAATTATGGGACTATGGTAAATATATCTATAACCGTACTAAATATCATAAAAATTAGGAAAAATTCAACTCAACACAACTTTCCTCATTTGTTGAGTAAATATTCATTCCAAAGCATGGATGATGAATATAGTGAAAATTTGAATATTGATTTCTCTACAATTGGCTGTATTGTTTTTCGGAAAAAATACAAAGAATCAAAAAGTCAGGCGAAACACATTTCCGCTTAGGATTTATACCAAGCTCATTAATTTTTTTTACATATCCGGTCTTCGCCCTCTATACTCTATTTCTGGTGGGATTTGGAATGGATTCTGTATTATGAGCTACTACGAAGCAACCTGTTTTTCACATGTATGGCTCGCATCAGTTTTCGACGAGGACGCAAATATGTTCTGGGAGGATAGTATATTTAAGCTGTGTGAAAGATGGCGAAAGATTGAGAAACAGAACTATGGTTATAGAATTAAATTACTATGCTTTGATTGAAAATGATGTGTTTGTTTTCGCAAAAATCGACATGAGCTTTACGGACAACCCGATATGAGCTGTCCTGATTTATCCAGATTTTTAATGAAATCTAGCATGAAATTTGAGTGTGCATGGATCTTGCATCTGATTACTTCGACATAGAACAAATTATTGCACACAATTTTGTGTTTCATACAACATCATGGGAACGAAGTTGAAAGGAAGAATGCATAATACATGATTTCCTTCGCATCCGCTCGCAAAACATACCTCTTTTATTTGTTAAATTGCTCCCTTGTTTTATTATTTCCACTGTTGATGTCTCAGGCGAAAAAAAAGCTGGATAAATTTGACGTCCAATGGTATATATTTTAACATACATCGTAAGAACAATTCTGCATAATATGCATTTGAAAATTCTTAATAAACGTTACATTTTTCGTAGAGTGACCCCCGTATATAGAAATCAAAGACGTCAAAAAAAAAATTGAAGTCGCAAAAAAAGTAAGGCGAAATTTTAGAATTTATAAAGACAACAGGTTTGACGGAACTATTGACCATTTCGTTAAATATTACCTAAATTATTTTTTATAAGAAACGAATGACAACCAGATCAAATTTCTGTTTTGGAAGAATAAAAAACTATTCAGAATATTTTATTTAAGATCCTTAGTTCATGGCATCCGTTTATTCGGATATTTATCATTTCACAGTCTTCAGGATTTTATGTTCCTGCTGAGAAGACGATCGGGAATCGATTGGATATTGTCATTGAATTATATTCGAATGCTAATTTCTCTAAATCATTTCGTATTCCAGCACACTGTATTCCGATTCGTAATATGAAGTGCTAAATTTGAATTTCAATTGACTGTTTCCGAAATATTAAAAATTCACGGTAGCAATTTTGCGTTTTTCTTTCTTGCCCTCCACCCACCGACAATTGAACGATTAAATAATGCAGCCGGCCCGTTCCAGCTGACTCGGTTCGATATCAGCCCCCGGAGATGCAGCCGTGGCGGCAAACTTTCATTTCCGTCCAACGGTTTGTTTGTGCGGTGCAAACAACGAAAAAACAGCAGCATATTCGACCTGCCGCTGTGAAGTGGTGAAAAATGAGGGACGATAAAAAAATATATCGGTCGGAACTAATATCAATACGAGGTCTGTGTGTGCGGCGTCCGATTGGGAATTCAGTCAATATATTCAAACACGAACTGATACCCACAAACACAAGCCCTGTGGGGCGGCGGGAAAATGAGTCGTCCAATGAGGACGCAACCCATGGCCAGACGACGGCCGCCGTATGGCAAACCATTGCTGGGCACGGATGGATGGCTTCCATTTGCAGGAAAAATGCTCTTTCATCAAACGGAATTGAATATTTAATGCGCATTCGGCGAAAACTGGTGCACCAGTCCTGTTTGAATCGGGAAGCAAATGGACAGAGTCTATGAGCAAACGAACACGGCCAGCAATCGGATAAGCTTTCTAATCTCACTGCATTAAATGGATGATTCGATATGGACTGTTTTCTGCTTCATCGTTGCGTTATGGTTGCGTCGGACCGACCGATAGATAACGATAAATCTTGCACCCAGGGAGCAAATGTTAGTTCAGTTTCGATCGAAGTTTATTTGCGTTTCCCCGCGGATCGGAATACGATTTATTGAATCACTCTATTTCTTCATCTTCATTCCGATGAATTTGATTTATTCCAGGAGCACCAGAAGCAATCTTGCTCTTCTATCTCTAGCTTGGGTGAATCCTTTTCCTCAAACAAAAACAAAAACGTTGCCACATAATTGAAACAAAAACATGGAAACGAGCCACGTTTGGATAGATACGATGAAAGCTTTTTTCCGGTGTTTGTACTGTCGGTCGACCACTATTCTCGGCAAGTATCCTCGCTCAACCCTTATAACGAACACCAACTATCTCAAAACCACATCTGCCAGCAGGAACCAAAGTTTACAATCCATGGAAGCATGGAAACCCAGTTTCCATTTCAACGACACTTCCAAAATCCTGGCACTCGGCAAAGGACGAAAACGACGATGATGACGTTGATGGGAAAGGTTAATGTTCGCCTCTTGGCGGGAAGTTCTATATTTTTCTCCATTTGGTTCTCCGAATTCACATCCGAGCCTGGAGGGGGTGAGTTGAGGATCCTGCTTCAACAGGCGAATAGTGAGGTACTTCTATTCTTCTACTGTCTGAGGCAAGTGTGCCTTTTCTGCGATTCAAATCCGATACCAGAATAAATCCTGGTGCTTTGGGGCGTTGTTTTATTGTACCTTTTAAAAAATCTGCACGCGCTCGGTCATGGTCATCTTTAACAGTGGATTGAATTTGATGTTGCAGCAATGTTGTCATTACGGTGAGGCTTCTGTGGTTCCATTTCCGTGTATCTCAGTTTCTGAATGGAGTATTTGTACACAGCTTGTAGAAAAAAAAACCTAAGATTGCAAGGCGCCGAACCAACGTTGCTTGGATGGTATTTTATTCTGTAAGCTGCTTCTAGGCACATGGGGAAACCCCTCAAGTGTAGTCAAACGTGTACTCGAAAATCCTCTACTGCTACCGACTACGAAGAAAATGTTTTACCGGTGCCTTTCCTTGCCAGCCAACCCAGAATGAATGATTAACTCTCTATGGGATTCTCTCGTGGTTTCCCTGGAAGGAGTGAGAAGCTGGGGTTCGAATTAAATGAAGAAAATCTCATCATTTTCTAGCCGATGAAGCTGTTTCACGATGTGTCCTGCTCGTAACGGATTATTACGTAGCTCACTAGCTCATTACGAGGTAACACTTCATTGGTATTGGTTATCGAACGCAGTTTGCTTTCTGCTTCTTCCGTTCTCGAATCTTGCCAATGATAATAAAATTCAACTTGTAGCCGATTTTTTTTTACTATAAGATCGTTCACACCTTAAGCGACGAATCTTTAAAATGATGGAAATGATCAAAAATCAGTCGAATGGCTGTGTAATGTTTAAAATGTTGTTTTTTTTATGTTTTTTACTCCATCATATTTATGTTCACATGGTTGACTGTTTGAGTTTGAACCCATTTAAAGTATTAATATATAACGAGCCACGGAAATGGCTCAGGAACGATTTACCGCCAACAACGTGCAAATCGTTTGTAATATCCAAGAGCACAGAACAAAACTTCACTTGTGTGTGAGAGGAATAGGGGAAATGAGGAGAATGACAATTCCAGCGTCCACATACCGCTACAAATTCCGTTTTTCTTAGAATATTATAGTTCAAGTCAAGGTAGCATACGGCTTTTACTATAAAAACTAAAAATAGTACAGTTTTCTTCATTAGAAAAAAGGTGAAAAATCGGTCTTTTTTTGGGCACCAGGTGGGGGCAAAGTGGTCACTCACACATATCAAGCTAAATGTGATAGATTTATGCGTTTTTTCCGTCCAAATTTGTTCAAATCATATTCGATATAGTAGGTACATGCATGAAATAAGCTTAGTCTATTCACCTAGAGTCTCAATTTAAATTTTGGATAGTTAACTATAATAAATTATATATGATGAATACGTCCTCGAAAAGGACTCTGCGGAAGAGCGCGCAGCACTTGAAAAGTCTGCTTCGGAAGCGAGAAAACATCCTTGGTTCTGCTAGACTTATCGAGCAGTTTAATGTAGATTATGATGCAAGTAAGGCTAATCAGCTACAGATACGTATCGAGCGGTTAGACCCACTGTGGGACAAGTTTGAAGACACCGAGGATGAAATTGAAGCATTCGAAGACCAGGAAGAAGGGTTTTCGGAAAGTCGCCAGGAATTCCAGAATCTTTATTTCGAACTCAAATCATCTCTAGTGAGTAAAATTTCGATTCCCGCACGAGCACCCTCGAGTCCCCCTGCTGCTCATTCATCGACATTTTGTGTACCCCCTGCTAACCACTTAGTGTCCATCAAGCTACCCGAAATAAAAATTCCCGAATTTGGAGGGAAATCCGACGAATGGATCGAATTACGTGATCTATTCAAATCGTTGGTTCACACTAACCCTCAAATTTCCGCGGTGCAAAAACTTCACTACCTACGTAGCGCATTGAAGGGTGAAGCATCGCGATTAATTTCTATGCTTACAATAACATCGGATAACTATTCGATCGCTTGGAAAACAATTAGTGATAGTCATGAAAATAAAAACTTCCTTGTCAAACAACATATGTCCGCTATTCTGAAGATTCCTCATGTTAGAAAGGAGTCGGCTTTTGGACTTGCCGAACTCGCTGATGAATTCATCCGACACGTTGGCATATCCACAGGTAAGCTACACCCTGATAAAATTACATCAAAGGGCAGCCATCCGCTACGAAGCGACCCCTCAAGTGAAATAGGGGCGGCTGATGACGTAAAGCAACTCTTTGCTAACTGATTTGTAGCCTCCCGTTTAAGGAAAAATATAACAAAGAAAGAATAATTTCTACTGAAGGGTTCATTTCCAAACTACGTCTTACTCAAATAATCCGGAATGATAAACAAACGAATTCAGTGATATAACATCGCAGAATTCGATGTCAACAATGCAATCGACCCATTGACTAATTTCGTGGGACACCACCCTCTTCATTTTTTTGGTAAAACTAAAGTGAGGTACAGTAAAAAATTGGTCAACTCGAATTTGGTTTAATGTTTATTCGAGCATTTAAAAAACTTGAACACCCCTCTTTTTGAATAAAAAAATGGTATATATGAGGATTTTTTTTGGGAAATAATACCAATGATTAGTCATTTTTGCCGGACGAATCATTCGCATATATTATGCGATAAAAATGGTAAACAAACGTCAAACCGGCAGTATAAGCCGTCGGTTCACCGTTGGTTTAAAATACAGTCAAAACTCTCGATACTGACAATATTTGTGGCGACAAAACTCTCTATAACGACATGTCCAAAGGTCTTCAAAGGAAATTCTTTTCTTTATTGCGACATTTCTCTATAACGACCATTCCCTGTTCCGACACATTTCCGCCCAAACAAATCATTCTCTATTACGACAATTTCAATGCCACTCAATTCACAGTGCTATACTAATTAGCTGAAGTGATCTTAATATATGACAATGAACGAAAATATTCTTTGTTATGTTTTGTGAACATCAATCTTCTGTCCGCGGCCTACTTTTGGATACTTTATAAAAAGAAATTTTAATCAGGAACATAGTACTTAACCTGAACATATATTTAGATGCGATTCTGCTGAGGGTACATTTTAAAATTCTGTTAAAAATTCTACTGCACATAATCAGTCGTACCATTTCATATAGCGAAAGAGAAATCCAAAAAATTATTCTCGAAAGAGACGTAATCGTTCTAAAGGTCTCTGATGCGCAGTGGGGAACAAAGGAACGCAATACAGATTAGCTGTTGTGGACAGGGCCCGAAATCTTCGAAGGTGAAAAATGAAGACCGACTCTACTCTCCGTAGCTTCACTTCGACTAGAACTGCTTCGGCAGTCGCCGCCAACAAAAAAAAATGGGTGGGTTATATCTATGATATATCTATGATATAAAGGGTGTGTCACATCAAATTGCATCACGGAAAAAACGCTGTAGAAATTCGCCCAGTAGACCGATCCTTTTGAAAATTTTAGACAGTAAAATAAAAACAATTAAACAACTTTTGGCATTATCTTTTTATTCATACTTCGAGCCCAAGCCCGTTTGCTCGCACCTTCCTCTTTACCCCGTCCATAAGGTTCTGTACAACGTCAGGTTGTAGTTTTTTTTAAACAGAAATCCATTTTCTCTTGAAGTCCGCCTCCGATTTGACAACTTTTGGGTTCTTCCGGAGGGCCTGCTTCATAATCGCCCAATATTTCTCTATTGGGCGAAGCTCCGGCGCGTTGGGCGGTTTAATTTCCTTTGGCACGAAGGTGACCCCGTTGGCTACGTACCACTCCAACACGTCCTTTGAATAATGGCACGAAGCGAGATCCGGCCAGAAGATGGTCGGGCCCTCGTGCTGCTTCAATAGTGGTAGTAAGCGCTTCTGTAGGCACTCCTTAAGGTAAACCTGCCCGTTTACCGTGCCGGTCATCACGAAGGGGGCGCTCCGCTTTCCGCAAGAGCAGATCGCTTGCCACACCATGTACTTTTTGGCAAACTTGGATAGTTTCTGCTTGCGAATCTCCTCCGGAACGCTGAATTTGTCCTCTGCGGAGCAGAACAACAGGCCCGGCAGCTGACGAAAGTCCGCTTTGACGTAGGTTTCGTCGTCCATTTCCAGGCAATGCGGCTTCGTCAGCATTTCGGTGTACAGCTTCCGGGCTCGCGTCTTCCCCACCATGTTTTGCCTTTCTTCGCGGTTAGGAGCCTTCTGAACCTTGTATGTACGCAGGCCCTCCCGCTGCTTGGTCCGCTGGACGAATGAACTTGACAAATTCAGCTTATTGGCGACATCCCGAACCGAACTTCTCGGATCACGTCTAAACTGCTTAACTACGCGCTTGTGATCTTTTTCACTGACGGAGCATCCATTTTTGCCGTTCTTCACCTTCCGGTCGATGGTTAGGTTCTCGAAGTATCGTTTTAGTACTCTGCTGAGCGTGGATTGGACGATTCCCAGCATCTTACCGATGTCCCGATGTGACAACTCCGGATTCTCGAAATGAGTGCACAGGATTAATTCACGACGCTCTTTTTCGTTCGACGACATTTTTCCAAATTTACGAAAAATTGACAGTGAAGCATGGCCAACGTGATCTATACACTCTTATCTGATTATAAGCGAAAGCTGAAGATATAATTCCTAAAAATTAAATTTCTACAGCGTTTTTTCTGTGATGCAATTTGATGTGACACACCCTTTAACTTCAATGCAATCTTGAATAACCGAGCCAAAGCGTTATGTTCGTACCCGTTCTTTTAATCCGTGTTATGAAAACGCTTTTCGGAGTGCAAAAAAAATGCAGGTGCAGAAGTACCTCCGGCTTGCATGAATCAACAAATTCAACTTCTACTTTTTATACTATAGCGGATTTTATACTATAGAGGATTTAAAAGAAAGTTCATTCGCTTCTAGTGTCTGCACGATTTTCCCAGGTTCCTTAGTTTAGCAAACCGTGTTAAGGAAACATATTCTAGTTTGCACAAAGGTAAGCGAGTACAAAAGTACTCGCAGTTTGCATTTATTTGCAAAGCCGATTTCCCCAGACATCTTGGTTTTGAAGTCTGTGTTAGGCAAACACATTTCAGCTGGAACAAAAATGCCCCCGACTTGTATGAATTTGTAATGCCAACTTCCTCAGACACCTTGGTTCTGAAGTCTGTGTTGGGGTAACACATTTCTGTCGAAACAAAAATACCCCCGACCTGCATGAATTTGTAATGCCAATTTCTCCAACGCTGCTTGGTTTTGAAGTCTGAGTTAGAGAACACATTTCGATGAGAACAAAAATCCTCATACTTTCATGTATTTGCAATGCCGATTTCCACAAGGCTGCTTGGTTTTGATGGATGTGTTGGGGAAACCGTAAATCGGGCCAATCAAAACGAGGCAGTTAGGGCGTTTAGACAACGCTTAACATTTTACAGTTATTCAATTGTTCATCTAATGAAAAATAACATTTTATTAATTGCGATGGAAGCGTAGAAATATTCCCTATCAATTGATGCAAACATCTTTCCCATCCAATAAGAAATGTTCGAGTTATCAGCATTCGGAATCTTTCATTTTTTCCTGCATGTTCTGTGTTTAGGTTTACATTTTACCCCCCATATACTCCGGTTAGAAATAACTTGACTAGAAAATGAATTCTCGCGTAACTTTTGAAAAGGTCCTAAGTAACAAAAGTAAACAAATCGAGTTCATGGATGCATAGTATTAGTGCTTAATCATTGAATGCAATGCGAAAACAACCGTTCAAGTATCTATCCTTTTCACCTTTTTATTACCGATACAAAAAATGTCCAATGTACAGATTCGAATTTTAAGCACTCGACTTCGGACGCCACTTTCCTCTGACGCTCGATACGTCCGAAGTAACAAAGCAATCAAAACAACACGAAGTCGCACTTCGGACATTTTGAGTTTTTGTTATTTTCGGGTATTGATATCGTTTTTAGTGCAATTCAACGAGTTATAACAATAATGATCTGCTTTTAGCACGAAATGCAAGTATTTGAAGCGTTGTTCATTCTTGATTCTTGACTGCTAGTAGTAAAAGTAGTGATGAAGATCGATTCCTTTTGAAACAATTCGCGGAACAATGTTCCGATCTTCAACTTCGTTTTTCTCGAGTTGATGTGAATGTTACATAGGACCTTTTCAAAAATTACGCGAGAATTGACTAGCGTTGACTAGTGAGGATGACTGATGTACTAGTCCAGTCAGTGGTTATTTTAACTGACTCGACTAATGAATACAAATCTGCTACCTTTTTTTTATACCCTCCACTTACCCCCACACCAATGGGCTCAGCAGAGCCCACTGGTAGTGGACACTTCATTCAACTGACTTCAATCCACACTTCCATTTCCCCTTGACACTAATTCATACCCGCGTACACAATCTTATTTTTACTTCCATATAAGGTGGAACGAAAACATGATTTCTGATGCAGAAAAGAAGTTACCCCATCAATGGACGGTTATTGTCTACCCATCGTGAACTCAAACCAACGAACTTTATCAAATATGCTATAAAGGTCGTCGCGTTAGTATTAGTTAGTATAAGGCGTGCAAAATAGCACACATACACACTGCACGTTATTTTATACGTGTAAGTAATTTTCGTGTACGATACACAAGAATCTAGCTCACCTGTAGCGTATGTCAAACCACGTTGAACTCAAACATCGATGCATGCACATGTACATGGGAGAGAGAGAAAGAGAGGAACGAATTTATTTTGGGGGAAGTCACTTCAAAATGCAATGAGGACAATTTGACTGGGAAGAATGAAATGATATAGTCGAGTCCTAGAGGGAGATAGCGACTACACGCCCGGCTGACTGTTCAGTCGTTTTGGCGGAGAAACTGCGCGAAGAAGTTAAAAGTCATTACTAACTGACTATGGATATCGTCAGTCCGTTAGTCAGTTGACTATGACTATGCAGAGCCCTGGTTGTGGATCACATTTTCTCAAGATGCTCAAAATGATTCTGGCGCAAACAAAATTCATTCCACTAAAACAGTGCTAGAGAGAGGCAAAGAAGGAATGCTGTCAGCTTCCCCTATCTCAGTTGTCGGAAATCTGAACTCAACACAAATTTAGTTCAGACAATCCACTATTGTTAATTGCTTCGTCAAAGACAATCAGATAGTTGGATATGCATCAACGAAAACAGCATTGATAACGACATGGGCCGTTTGTGTTCCGATCAAATCTTGGAGGACTCATTGAACAAGGATTTGATTCTTTTGAAGGTTTGGTTATAAATGGTTGTTATTTTCAAATATCATATAAGGTATAATCGAAATTTGTATTCTTCAGACTACGTGACTTTTGACGACAACTTATGTAAAGGAGCAATTTAATTTGTCTGATGATGACAAAACAAAACATAGTGCAAGATCAATCATCTATAGATAATAATGGAAATGAAACTCATTCAGTGTCTGGCGAAGTAGTTCACAGTGGAACTATAAGCCCATCTCTCAAAACCAGCTATAAGATGCTTTCAAACTATTTATGCTGCTTTATTAACTAAAACAAATTTACACAGCTTTTATTTTTTTTTATTTAAATAAAAAATTGTTAAGGGGCAAATGAGCTTAATTTTGTATCAATTGTTCAATGTTTTGTTTCGAGATTGTCAGAAATGTCGATTGGCTAAAGGAAATCGGGGAAGGAAAAAAAATTGATGCCAAATGTCTCACAATTGAATGAAACGTCGAGATCAAGAAAAGATTTTTGTCAAAACTCGACACTCTGGGACTTTTTTTGCAATTATAATGCATTTGGCACCAACCATTTTTTTTAAACCCAGATTTCCGGTGATTTTTTTGGTTTTCAAAAAACTCAAACTCTGACGTCTGCAACACTAATAAATGAAGTTCGAATGAGCTAATATTTTGCATAGGGTATATTATCGTGCAAACCAACATTTCGCAACAAGTTCCGAATGAATCAAGATAACTATTTTTATTGGCACTTTAAACCATAAGTTTCGTCTCGTATTCCGAAAAAAAAGTTCTAATACCTAAACTAAGTAAGTAAAAGACTAAGTCTTGACAATTTTTTTCTAGATCTCGTTTCATGCAATTTTAAGACATTTGGCATAAAATTTTTTTTTTTCGAAAACCCCGATTTCCTTTACGTTAACAATGCGGTCATATCTTGAACACCTTTCTTCTAATTTTTTGACTTTTCTATAAATTTTTAATGTCTTTCAAACAACTTTGTCTAGCTTTGTCTTTTAAACAGACAGAAGGTTTTAGTTACGATTTCCCTAACAATTGGTCAATGATTGTCATGATTCACTTTTAAAAAACTGTCGCAATTAGAATTGATCAAATGGAACTCACCGGCGTTGGGAACGATAACCACAAAGCTAGAAAATGACACTATCGATCCACAGGGATCTACGAGAGTCAGACAAAAAGTTCATTGTCGGTCCCCTAGCTTGATCGGGGCTCAATGTGTTAAATACAACCAATCCAACTTTCGTAAGACCAGTATTAATTTTGCCTTACGCCTGCATGAAAAAAATAATGGTTTTGGAGCTTTCCAATGAGAGGATCGCTAACTGAATGGATCATCTTATTTCATTAGCATTCTTCACTCTTGCATAAGAAAAAATGTAAAAAGAGAATTCAATAATATAATGAGTCCAAGAATGCGTTCTTTAAAATAGCCTATTAAAGGGTGTGTCACATCAAATTGCATCACGGAAAAAACGCTGTAGAAATTCGCCCAGTAGACCGATCCTTTTGAAAATTTTAGACAGTAAAATAAAAACTATTAAACAACTTTTGGCATTTTCTTTTTATTCATACTTCGAGCCCAAGCCCGTATGCTCGCACCTTCCTCTTTACCCCGTCCATAAGGTTCTGTACAACGTCAGGTTGTAGTTTTGTTTTTAAAGAAATCCATTTCCTCTTAAAGTCCGCCTCCGATTTGATAACTTTTGGGTTCTTCCGGAGGGTCTGCTTTATAATCGCCCAATATTTCTCTATTGGGCGAAGCTCCGGCGCGTTGGGCGGGTTCATTTCCTTTGGCACGAAGGTGACCCCGTTGGCTTCGTACCACTCCAACACGTCCTTTGAATAGTGGCACGAAGCGAGATCCGGCCAGAAGATGGTCGGGCCCTCGTGCTGCTTCAATAGTGGTTGTAAGCGCTTCTGTAGGCACTCCTTAAGGTAAACCTGCCCGTTTACCGGCACCATCACGAAGGGGGCGCTCCGCTTTCCGCAAGAGCAGATCGCTTGCCACACCATGTACTTTTTGGCAAACTTGGATAGTTTCTGCTTGCGAATCTCCTCCGGAACGCTGAATTTGTCCTCTGCGGAGAAGAACAACAGGCCCGGCAACTGACGAAAGTCCGCTTTGACGTAGGTTTCGTCGTCCATTACCAGGCAATGCGGCTTCGTCAGCATTTCGGTGTACAGCTTTCGGGCTCGCGTCTTCCCCACCATGTTTTGCCTTTCGTCGCGGTTAGGAGCCTTCTGAACCTTGTATGTACGCAGGCCCTCCCGCTGCTTGGTCCGCTGGACGAATGAACTTGACAAATTCAGCTTATTGGCGACATCCCGAACCGAACTTCTCGGATCACGTCTAAACTGCTTAACTACGCGCTTGTGATCTTTTTCACTGACGGAGCATCCATTTTTGCCGTTCTTCACCTTCCGGTCGATGGTTAGGTTCTCGAAGTATCGTTTTAGTACTCTGCTGAGCGTGGATTGGACGATTCCCAGCATCTTACTGATGTCCCGATGTGACAACTCCGGATTCTCGAAATGAGTGCACAGGATTAATTCACGACGCTCTTTTTCGTTCGACGACATTTTTCCAAATTTACGAAAAAATTACAGTGAAGCATGGCCAACGTGATCTATACACTCTTATCTGATTATAAGCGAAAGCTGAAGATATAATTCCTAAAAATTAAATTTCTACAGCGTTTTTTACGTGATGCAATTTGATGTGACACACCCTTTACTACTAGCACTACAAAACATCCTGAGTAAACGTAATCTATAATATTCAAGCGTTATTGTGGTTCTCTTGGAGCCCACTGGATCGCTCGGGTCGTTCCGACTACAGCAAACGCAATAGAATCAGTCTTAGACCAATTGCCATTGAAGCTCGGTTCCAGAAAATTGAAGTCTTCACGCACCGAAACAATCCCACCGAAGAAGAGCAAGAACAACATTGACAAAATGATAAATCGTTGAAAGAAATTCGAGAATTATGCGGGCACCGCATAACGTCAATTAATCGAATCAGTTTTGGAAAATTTCATCAGTTGGCCCCGGTCGGATCGGTATCTATTTTCGTACGCTCAACGGAACCGGCGACAATGCGAGTCATTAATTATCTTCGTTAGCTCTGGCAGCCGAACGGATCGCAAAATGCGCAATCGATATTCAATTGTCGAATGCTCTGCATCGGTTATGAGGACCCGTTTCCGCTCGAATGCGGAAAACCGCCGATACAACAACAGAAACAAGCGGGTCAGACTTGGTCAGGGTCGTGAAATCGGAAATGCTTTATTGATTAATCTAGCGCGTGTCAAAGGTGAAATAGGCTATTAGAAGGAAATTGTCCCCATCGGAATTGGGATTGGAATAATGATGATCGCGGATATGGAGAATGGTTTTAATCTAGCATGTAACAGAAGGTTTACAAAAGGGACGCCTCGAAGAAATCATAAAGGATAGGGAGCGATTTTCGGGTTTCAAATTGATATACGCATTGTAATATTGTGGAATAATAAACCCATTTGCCACAGTGCAAACGAGCTCAATGAGCTTTGGGACCACTGGGAGCAAGAGTACCATGCCAGAAAAAAACCACCCACCTGTGGGAAGTTTTTTTTTGGAATATTGACTGAATTTTGGTGAGTTTCAACACGTCGACGTCAATCCGTGTGATGTTTGATTCGCTCCAATTTCAAACGGAACAAATACAGTGTATCTCGCAGAAAAGTTAATTGCTTTCTAACATATGCAAGTAAGACTCTAGTGATTTGTTGTTTACACATACATATTGTGTCGTTCTGGAACTTAAACTATATAAAAATTTTATCCGTGAGGAGTTTGCTCTACCTGATCGAACGGATTTTTTCCTGTTGGGCGTGAGCCACTGCGTCCATTTTTTTGAACTATTGTGTTATGCCTCATTTTTTTCTACTGCATTTTAAGTTTATCTACTGCTTATTGATGAAGGAATAGTCTGAAAGCTATAGCGAGATAGGTGCTAATCAGGAATAATCTGTTTGATGATATTTTTAATCCTGTTCGGCGACACAAACCAATCTTCGTTGGACTCCAGAATAGCCTTATCAAGGTTTTGAAGTCTGCGTTTTGTTATAGCTCCGCAATTACAGAGCATTACAGAGCTCAGAGGCTCCCCTAGCCGCCCCTAGCCTGGAGTACAGAGGCCACTTTGAGCCGCTCCTAACATGGAGGACAGACGCTTGTACGCCCCCCTTGTCTATCATCATACGACCAAGACCCCGCCAGGCTCAGTTACCCGATCTTCCGCGGATATCATCAGCTGGTTCAAATCATACCTCTTAAATCGTAGGCTCACTGTTAGCATTGGGTCGGTAACTTCGGAACATTTCTCGAATTTATCTGGCGTGCCACAAGGGAGCAATTTGGATCCCTTGCTATTTTCAATATTTATTAATGAGCTATCTGTCATACTACCACCCGGCTATCGACTGTATTACGCTGACGACGTCAAAATCTACATGGTCATGAGGAGTATTGAGGACTGTTACGCTTTACAACGGCTGCTGAATCTGTTTGAATTATAATCAAAAAGTCGGTCACCCTATGCGCGAAACTACTACCTCCTCGACTAAGCTCAGCTTCCGTTAGTGGTCTCTGTACCAATAGACTAGCTGAAACAACAGGCCAGTTAGATCATACCCATTGGAGTCTATAGTTCGTGCGCGCGCTTAGAAGAGTTCAACAGTTTATTTGAATATATCGTTTACCAGTTTATCCTTGGCTATTTTATTATCCCGCCACCCGAAATCCAGTGAAATAACATATCCTGTTTGAACAGAATCGTTTCACTGAATGGTGTACACGGAACATGCTAACGCTAAGCATTCATAAATGCAACGTTATCACGTTCCACCGCAAGCTCAATCCAACAGAATACGATTACGCAATTGACGGACAGTCTTTCGATCGTGTATATCAAGTTCATGATCTCGGGATCATCCTAGACTCAGCATTCACCTTCCGATCACACTACAACGACATTATTTCTAGAGCTAACCGCCAGCTGGGATTCATGTTTAAAATATCCCAAGAGTTTAACGACCCACTTTGCCTTCGGTCTCTATACTGCACTCTGGTGCGATCGACTCTGGAATTTAACTCTGTAGTTTGGTGCCCATACCAGTCAACATGGATCGCAAGAGTCGAAGCAATACAGAGGAAATTCGTTAGATATGCCCTCCGACGTCTTCAGTGGCGAGATCCATTGAACCTTCCCCGATACGAAGATCGATGCAGATTGCTGGGACTGCAGACACTGGAACAGAGAAGGTGTATTGACCAAGCTGTGTTTGTTGCCAAAATTTTCAACGGAGAAGCTGACGCACCGGAATTATTAGGACAACTTAACATCTACGCTCCTGAACGACTGCTTCGCCAACGAAACTTTCTGCTTCTTGAGCCCCGAAATACTTTGTACGGCCTCCATGACCCTGTGCGATTCATGTCGGCAAGTTTCAATGAAGTTTTCGCTCATTTTGATTTTGGCTCTACTGCGTCCGCATTCAAACACAGACTCACAGAACTGAATAGGATGAACCACTGACAACGACATTAACTATGGACAAGGGCCCAGTTCCCAATCAGTTTTTTGTTATTTTTTTTATGATTTGACCACAGTTGACGCCTATTATTATTTACTTTTTTTTATTTGTTGTGTTCAAAATGTGCTACTTTTTTATACTTATATATGTTTTGCATGTGAATGAAAAGATACGGGGTTTTGGCCTTCTCTTTTTGGTTTTTCCCCATCTGAATTCATTAAGACAACAAAAAGTCAGATGAATAAATAATAAATAATAAATAATAATCTTCACTATGATCACTCATACCCCAGCCGGCATCGCGTGGAAGTAGGGATAGAAATTACTGGACAAGATGCTAAGGACCACGAATGTGGTTTATTTTATGTTTGTAGGTACGCGAAGTACCGATGGTACGCTCAGTCCAGTCGTTTACCTATATATACTGTATACTAGCTGACTCGGCAAACCTCGTCCCGCCCAAAATTTATATGTATGGGAACCCCCCTTTAGAGAGGGGGAGGAGTGTCAAACTACCATAGAAACGTTTATCGATCCCTAAAACCTCTATATGCTAAGTTTGATTCCGTTTGTTTGATTAGTTCTCGAGTTGTTTAGCACCCTCCCCCCTCATTAGAGAGAGGAAAGGAGTGTCAAACCACCGTGAAAACATTTATTGCTCTCTCAAACCTCCATATGCCAAATTTGGTTCTATTTGCTTGATTAGCTCTCGAGTTATGCAGAAATTTGTATTTCATTTCTATGGCAGCCCCCCCTTAGAAAGGATGGAGGAGTGTTGAACCACCTTAAAAATGTTTCTTGTCCTCTAAAACCTCCACATGACAAATTTGGTTCCGTTTGCTTGATAAGTTTTTGAATTATGCAGGAATGTATGCTTCATTTGTATGGCAGTCCCCCACCCCCCTCAGAGAGAGGGGAGGAGTGTATATTCACCATAGAAACGTTTCGTGTCCCCTGAAGCAGTGGTTTTCAACCTTCTATGCTCAATTCCTCCCTTTACGAAAATTAATCCCAGTGCTTCACCCCTATCAGTATCTTGTGAGAAAGTCTGTAGAATATAAGTAAAGTAATGTAAGAATACAAATGGTTTTCAAGTTATATTCGCAACAAATTTGATTTTATACTTGTATCTGATTACAAAAGAGGTACAGTGACGTCTCGATTACATCACGCTCAAAAAAAATAAATTCGTGTGATACAATAGAAACGTGATACAATATTCGAAACTGATATTTTAATTAAACGAAAAATCTTGTTTTCTCTCCAACATGTATGATTTAAACAATATTATCCGTGCAACATGCGAAATTTATAATAAAACATTTATAACAACAAACTACATAAGAACCACATAACGCTACAAATTTAACAGTAAGACAAATTTTTATCTGCTTAAATTTATTTTTTTTTGTTCAATAATTTAACGGACTTGGGCTTTTGATATAATTTATCATTTTTCGAAAAACGTGATAAAAACGAAACATTTTCAGTGATAAATTCGAGAGTGATAAAAACGAGACGTTGGGGGTCTCCGTCGCCACATTGGTTGCGCGTTCGCTTAGTAAGCGGTCGATCGTGAGTTCAAAACTCAGGGCCCTCATTGACCATCTTTGTGTTGTTACAGAATAGCTACGTCCACGCAACAATCATCAGCAATGGAGATCGATCCACGGTCGAAATAAGATCGATTTATCCATACAACTGATCTGGTCTGCAAGGCACATCGGGCTGCTGTTCTATAAATAACTCAACAATGATCAATCAACTGTCTCCGTTGTCCGGTCTAACTGGATAATGGAAGAACAGAAGGAAAAACTCTTACGCCTAAATGGCTACTGTGTAAATGTGTATCATATGCAATGGTATAGAAGGGAATACTCTAACGCCGAAAAATAGCAACTGTGTAATATGTTAGTTATAGATATGATAAACATGTGACATGTACACGATTAAAATTCGGCTCTGTAACAGCTAGAAATGCTAATGAGCCTAAAATAAACAAAACGGATAAACAAAACGAGACGTGATAAAAACGCCCAGTGATATAATCGAGACGTTACTGTGAATAAATATTGGCAAGTCAATATGGCTCCTCTGTCTTAACGATTTCCGCCGAAATCGTAATTCTTGAAAATGTTGTCGAAAAGCACACCTCATGTTAGCAGCATTGTAGGAAATCCAGATTCACAACAACAATCGTGACGCTTATTCCGCATATTAGGATAAGAATCGATCATTTGTAGATCTATGAGTTTGTTTTGAAATTGAACCGAAACTTTCGTCACTCAAACCATGTCCAAATTTTTACTTTGATTTAAGAAAAATATGTTCCAAGTTTAACTTGTTGTAAAAAGTCTTGACAAATGCTGCACATTTTCCTTTTTTTATGGTCTTCTGTACTGTTTCCTCGTCTGTTCCATCATCATTCACTGACGAAAGTCTTTCAAACATTGCGAAGTTGTTCGATTGAACATTAAATTTCAGATTTGGAAATATTTGCCGAGGATCGCAAATTTTGGCATTTCCAAGAAAGTTTTTGTGGCAATTTTTGCTAATCATTGTAATCTTCAAAGCGAAGATGATGTGCAATATTCCCTTGCACAATTCCCCCCATTTAATGACCAAATACCCTGCTAGGGGGGAATTCCCCACCGGTTGAAAATCACTGCCCTAAAACCATCGCATGCCGAATTTGTCTCCATTTGCTTGATTAGTTTTCGAGTTATGCAGAAATTTGTCTTTCATTTGTATGGCAGCTCCCCCTTAGAGAGGGGGAGGAGTATCTAACCGCCATAGATTCATTTATTGTACCCTAAAACCTCCATATGCCTAATTTGGTTTCATTTGCTTGATTAATTCTCGAATTATGCAGAAATTTATGTTTCATTTGTATGGCAGCCCCCCTAAGAGACAGGGAGGAGTATCTAACCACCATAGAATCATTTATTGTACCCTAAAACCTTCACATGCTAAATTTTATTTCATTTTCTTAATTAATTCTCGAGTAATGCAGAAATTTGTGTTTCATTTGTATGGCAGATCCCCCTTAGAGAAGGGTGAAGTGTCTAACCACCATAAAAACTTTTATTGCACCCTAAAACCTCCACATATCGAATTTGGTTTCATTTGCTTGATTAATTCTGGAGTAATGCAGAAATTTGTGTTTCATTTGTATGGAAGAAAAGATCGATTTTCGCGACTTTTTGGAGTACGAAGAATTCAAAAAAAAAGAAAATTGGAGAAAAGATTGATCCTCGATCCCAGATCGCCCAATCCAATTTTTTATAAAAACAGGAAACAGCAAAAAGCTTAAATTGCAATATTTTCTCTCGCCACATTTCCCATAGACAGAACACTGCATTTGCATTTCGAGTGTTTGGTTCATGCACACCTTATTCGAATTGGTATATAAATAATGTACCACGCTGATACATCAGTTATGATGTATGGGAATATATGGGAAAATGGGTACATGATATGTTTTCTAATTCGGCACCCGTACTGTAAGATGTAGTCCTACGTCAAAAATCCACTTCCGATTCGCATAGGATGTTGGCAAATCGCAATGCTATGAGTGGTTCAAAAAGATTGAAAGTGATAATTTCGATGATCAAGAAACGTGGAAAACCATCGAAAGAATTAGAAGACGCTGAACAACAGACTTTATTGATCGAAGTGGTCAACAACCACCCGTAGAAAAATTGAGTGTTGATCATTCAACCGTTCTCCGGCGATCAAAAGTCATGGGGAAAATGGGTTCTACATGATTACACTGACAGACAACAGGAAAATCGGAATAGCCTTCACGAAATTTTGCTAGCAAGGTGCAAAAGAAAATCATTTTTGCATCGGATCGTAACCGAGGATGAAAAGAGGATATATTTCATGAATCTCAAGCGCAAAAGGCCATACATTAATTTCGACCAACCGGCCACAGCAACCGCTTCGGAAATAAGACAATGTTGTGTTTTTTTTTGCTGGATCAGCGAGTTGTAGTCGTGACGTTTCGAAAATCGGTGAAACCGTCAATAGTGAACGTTACCGAAAACTATTGAAAACTCCAAAAACGATCCGAATATCAGGAATGACAACACAAAGCGACTTTTCTTAATGACAATGTACTGTCACACAACACGCGTCAACTTCCGATTATCATTTGAGAAAAATCTCGTCCTTTAGAGTAGTGCGGGGTAAAGGTGTGCACCTAACTGTTGTCGTCCAATAACTCTTGAGATAAAAGCAAATAAAATTCAGTTTGCTGACCAAATTGTAACTATATATATTACCTTCGAAACGTAGTACAATAATTTATCTAATTTTGTTTGTAGTTGGACCAAAACCTATTTTAATACAATATGACAAATGCGTACTTTTGCCCCATAGTGGGTGCAAAGGTGCGCACCCTACGGAGCAAAAGTGCGCACTTGTTGAATTGTACTTCTGAGGTAACTTGTAACAAAAATAAATGCTTTATAATTACCAGCGGGAGAAGCATCATTACTAGAGTGTGTAGGCACCATCCAGTGGGCTGGAGGAAGGTGTTGTAAAGGGTGTGTCACATCAAATTGCATCACGGAAAAAACGCTATAGAAATTCGCCCAGTAGACCGATCATTTTGAAAATTTTAGACAGTAAAATAAAAACTATTAAACAACTTTTGGCATTTTCTTTTTATTCATACTTCGAGCCCAAGCCCGTATGCTCGCACCTTCCTCTTTACCCTGTCCATAAGTTTCTGTACAACGTCAGGTTGTAGTTTTTTTTGAACAGAAATCCATTTTTTCTTGAAGTCCGCCTCCGATTTGATAACTTTTGGGTTCTTCCGGAGGGCCTGCTTCATAATCGCCCAATATTTCTCTATTGGGCGAAGTTCAGGCGCGTTGGGCGGGTTCATTTCCTTTGGCACGAAGGTGACCCCGTTGGCTTCGTACCACTCCAACACGAAGCGAGATCCGGCCAGAAGATGGTCGGGCCCTCGTGCTGCTTCAATAGTGGTAGTAAACGCTTCTGTAGGCACTCGTGTAAACCTGCCCGTTTACCGCGCCGGTCATCACGAAGGGGGCGCTCCGCTTTCCGCAAGAGCAGATCGCTTGCCACACCATGTACTTTTTGGCAAACTTGGATAGTTTCTGCTTGCGAATCTGCTCCGGAACGCTGAATTTGTCCTCTGCGGAGAAGAACAACAGGCCCGGCAGCTGACGAAAGTCCGCTTTGACGTAGGTTTCGTCGTCCATTACCAGGCAATGCGGCTTCGTCAGCATTTCGGTGTACAGCTTCCGGGCTCGCGTCTTCCCCATCATGTTTTGCCTTTCGTCGCGGTTAGGAGCCTTCTGAACCTTGTATGTACGCAGGCCCTCCCGCTGCTTGGTCCGCTGGACGAATGAACTTGACAAATTCAGCTTATTGGCGACATCCCGAACCGAACTTCTCGGATCACGTGTAAACTGCTTAACTACGCGCTTGTGATCTTTTTCACTGACGGAGCATCCAGTTTTGCCGTTCTTCACCTTCCGGTCGACGGTTAGGTTTTCGAAGTATCGTTTTAGTACTCTGCTGACCGTGGATTGGACGATTCCCAGCATCTTACCGATGTCCCGATGTGACAACTCCGGATTCTCAAAATGAGTGCACAGGATTAATTCACGACGCTCTTTTTCGTTCGACGACATTTTTCCAAATTCACGAAAAATTGACAGTGAAGCATGGCCAACGTGATCTATACACTCTTATCTGATTATAAGCGAAAGCTGAAGATATAATTCCTAAAAATTAAATTTCTACAGCGTTTTTTACGTGATGCAATTTGATGTGACACACCCTTTATGATGTTTTATGGGTGGAGATGGATGGCTGTTATGGTCGAACATACCACGTGGAAATTTTTGGGAGGATGGAGACTGACAATATAAGATACCTGAAAATGTACAACATTTGAAACAGAATTCTTCTAATTAACAAACTAGCTGACCCGGCGATCTTCATCCTACCCACAGCTGATATATTGACATAAATCATTTCGATCACTCAAGTTCCCACAGAAATTATTTTTTTGTACGTAATCTATACTCGTGGTATATAATTAATTTTTGACATATAAACCTGATGTAGACTAAGCCGCATCAATCCTGATACTGACTGTTTAAGGCAGTATTCTAGTTTAGACATTTGAAAAAAAATCCAATTTTTTTTCCTTCATATTTCTGTAGTTTAGGCATTCAAGAATATATCCTAGAAAGGACATATCGAACATCCTGTTATTTACGGAGTAAGAGCCATTTTAGTGATGTGGTATATAACCTGCTACGGCCATAACAATCAACTTAGAACGCGTTTTTCTCGAAATTAGTTTTTTCAAACTGGCGTACACGATATCTCAAGTTCTACTGAACCGATTCATGTCGAATATATATGAAAATAATCTGCACGCATCTCTCTGTAATAACCATATGCTCAGACTGCTCACTCGTAAATACTGGTCTGAACCGCCCTAGGTGCTCGCTGGCACATCCCAGCAGAAGTAGAAATGTCAATAAAAGCAGATTCAAATCACAGATCACTTACTGATATGAGCCTCTTCCTCAGAGCTGATTCAGAAATACCGAAAATCTGCCGCAGTCCGACGCTTCGAGACACCCTCCCGAAGCCTCTGTCGGCCCGACAGCATTTCTGGATTGCATTTCTTCAAATCAGTTTTCTTCTTGGGGATCCCGTTCAAAATTTGGTTGAACACATTTTATTTTTTTTTTTGAGAGCAAAATACTGGTGCGAACTTTTGCCCCACAAGAAATTTTTGAACTAATCGAATTTTTAAAAAAAGCTCTTGAACTTTTTCACAAAAACGAATACGCACTATCATCTACTATAGAATGAAGGTTTTCTTGGAAGTGTAGTTTCGAACTTTCCAGTTATTTCAGGTAAGTAAATCGTCATCCCCAAAATTAAAAAAAAATTAGATCAAAACATCGCAAAACTATTTTTACCTCATATCTTTTTACCACTTTCATAAAATGTATCATGTTGATATGTGTGAGCTTCTTCTTCTTGAATGGCGTTAACGTTCCCTGTGGAACTTCTGCCGTCTCAACGTATGCATTAACTAGCGTCATTTATTAATACTTAGTTGAGATTTCTTAAGCCAAATAACACGCCTTGAATGTATTCCGAGGGGCAAGCTCTAGAATACGCGTGACCACAGTGCAGGTCGAAGGAATTTCTTTGACGAAAAATCCCCCGGCCAGAACGGGAATCGAACCCGAACACCCGGCATGATAATGTGAGACGCTAACCACTCGCCCACGG